>NW_024580672.1:9855220-9957951 GCF_017639235.1 Corvus kubaryi
CCCCCCCCCCCCCCCCCCCCCCCCCCCCCCCCCCCCCCCCACAATCTATTATTTACTGGTATCTAATGTACACGAGTAATAGTATCCCAAACGGAAGCCACTCCAGAACAACTGAGTTAAGTGACAGTCTAAAAAGGCCACCCTTTGCTCCCTTCTCATTTACAGTGCATATTTTCCTTTGTTATTTGCAATATATTTTAAGATTTTGTTATATTTATCAAAACATTTTACAAAGGGTAACCCAAAATAAATCATGCAAGTCAATCATCACAGCTTGCTTTCCCCTGTGATATCTTCGTTGCAAACTAGAATGGCAACATGCAATTCCCGTGTTTGGTCTACATGAAAGCAAAAGGGTCTATTTAGGGAAGAAGATCTATCATTAAATTTAAGAATTTATTCATATTGGTCAATAATATTACACATTCATAAAACTACGAGACCATGCATATTCTACTTTTACAAACAGCACCATTTTCTTAAGCAGAACCTGTAAAGTTTAAAATGTAACTGGATGCAATCATAAATGTTGATATGTGGTATTTACATACCTTATAGCATACAAAACTGTGCCATTAGGGTATATCCTTATAAGACGATTCTCAACAGTGACATCATGAAGAAAAGACCTTTTTGAATCAACTATGAAGGTATCTGGTACCCAAAGCATTTCCACGAGTCGACCATCTAAGCTCAAACTCTTATTACCATCAAAACAAAGTCTCTCATCAGTCCATCGCTGCCTTAGAAATATGGTAGCTGTATAGTCCTGAAAGAGAAAAAACCAACATTATCATGCAAAGAGAGGACGTGTTGTATTCTCTTTTACAGAAGTATATGGAAACAGCTGCTGGGCACAAACCGTGATTCTCCATGTCCCTGGCACTCCAGGAGCAGCTGTACTGAATCTTGTACTGCCAAATTTTCTAGCACTCGATGTAAGGTTGGGAGATTTTGTTCTTATGGTCATTTACAGTAAAAGCTGATGGCCTAAGTCTGGGGCTATAAATCAGCTGAAGTCATCAGAGATTTGTAAGCAGATAATCTGGCTCTGTAAACCTTTAAGTTTTAGAATGATTTATGTAAGTGGTTCCAAACATAATTTTGTTCACATAAGCTAATAAACAAAGAATTTTTTAAGAACACATGGGAAAAAGTTGAATAAATTCAGATAGACAAAAGAAGTTAGGAAAACAGAGAAGGAATCTTTTAGCACAGTTTCTCCTTTTAGCATCACAAAGGAAACAGTGGTACCAAATTTATCGAGACCTTGAACATAGCACTCAGTCCAATTCCCCTTCAATTTAGATATGCCTTGCAGTCCTACATTAAGATGACACTATTTCTTAACACTTTTAAAACAACTTTTGATTATATGGTGTGTTTTTATCAGTATTATAAATTCATATGAAGTTCTGACCTTATTTTCCCTTTCTAAATAGTAACCAATAATTACTAATTACTAATACACTCATATTGACTATCTGATTAGTGATTTTTTTCTTTTTATTTCTATGTACCAATGGAGGGTCTTTAAGTAGAAGAGTACATTCCATTTCATAGTTTGTTCAAAAACAAATGATACAAATTAAATTAAAGGCAGCTGGAATAAATCACTGCGTGACAGCAACAATAGAAGAGAAAAACAGTCTGAGTTCAGCTGTGTCTAATCACAGGGAAAGAGAGTGGCTTCAAAGGCACATGAATATATCTTTATTTTTCTGAAATGCATAAAGATTTAGATATTTCAGCTGAAAAATAAATACTGATCCACATGCTTCTCATTAAGATTAATACTCGGTAGCAAATTTCTGTTAGTATCTGTGAGCGGTGGGATTTGCAGCTGCATTTCTATGCTTATTACAGTGTTATAAACACTGTGTGTAGTGAAAAAGAAAATCCATCTCCTAACCCATATTGACTTCACAAGGAGACAGGCCCAAACTCATATTGCCAGCAGCTGTAAGCACAAGACATCAGCTTATCAACAGGCAGGATAAAAAAAGACTGCCAAAACTACAGTACCATATTTATTTCTGATATTGTATCAATGCTTGCAATATCCATACTCATTCCAACTGACACAGGACCATCTGCAAAAGAAAAGAGGAAGTCAGAACGTAGCTCATAATTCTTTAATACTCACTGTTCAGAAGAACTGGCTAAAAAATCTTTCAATTTTTTTTCTAAATGTTTAGAAGCTACCTTAAATATTCCTCAAACATAGACTATGCAAAAATTTTAACATTCCTAACCAAAATGTCATACTTCTCAGCTAAAATGTTTCTGGTTTTAAGAAACAGGCTTTATTTCTTAAACACTTCCTGGTTCATAAGATTTCTTTTCACCAGAAAAAAAGTGCGTTGGAAAATGTTACGCAATAAGGTGTGGAAGGCACAATCCCCATGGTACCTCACACTCTTCTGCTCTGAGGTGCAGAGCAGTGGAAAGAATTCTTCCAGCTGCAACATCTGGTCCATCAGATGTTGGTGAAGTAGGAAGTTTTACCTGGCAATGTCACATGGTTAATACCCAGGTGGCATAGCTGAGTGACTGTATTTACTGCCCATTTAAGAATTTATGGTAGATATTGTATCATTGCAATTTAATGTATTGCTTTTGACCTCTAGCAGGAAACTTGTGATTTAAATACTTGCATTTATAAAGGAAAACTTGTCATAGGCTGAAGGCTTATTCAGTGTGGTTAGACACCTTACCTAAGTAGTTGTTATTGTAATGTCAGTATGCTCAGATCCCCAACTCCTTATGAATGTGCATTTCACACTGTTGGAAGGAAGATCACCAGCTGTGCATTTTAAAATGCAGAATTTGTGCAGAGCTTTGATGGAAACATGACATTATTCCTGGTTGAATTTGTGCAGAATAATTAACAGAGTGATGGTACAAGGTAATTAATATTAAATCAGGCATCTTTCCAAGCAATTGAGAAGAAGAGAACACAGTACTGAGAAATGCAGAAATACTTTAGGTAAGGTCTCTGTAGCTGGCAGTGCCCCTATCTCACAGGCACACAGCTGAAAGCCCCTCTTGGCTCCTTGCAATACATTTTGTACAAATCTCCCATATGGCCCCAAATGGCATCCAGAGGAACATGGAGACCAACTCTACCCACATCGAGTAACACTAAAGAAAAAATGTGTCATGCTAAGACATAAAGGTTTATTAGTATTTTTATTTTTTCCAAAATATTTTCTATTTCTAGTGCATGTGTTAAAGTCATTAAACATCTGTCACCCCTGAAAAAATCTGTAAGTCCTTTGTTCTGGACCTGGTTGAAAGTTTAAATATGAAGCTCCAACTTAAAGCAGGACTACAGGTTTGCAGCACGCCCTGGTGGTAAAATGTGTGTTTATTATATACTATTAAATTATATGTTGGGTTTAAAAGCAAGTGTTCACATACTGAAAGAAGACTTTGGCAGTTAACTTTGGAACAAAATTGACTGAAACGCTCTCAGATCATTGACAGTTTTTTCTTCTGCTTCTTTCCATTCTTTTCATGTTTTGATACTCCAAGAATAAATTTACTTTTTCTCCCTCCAGGAAAAGCTCAACCCTTAGGAAACTCATCCCAGCTACCTGGGGTACAACAATTAATACTTACACTTACCATTGTACTATTACAGGTACAATATTGCCAGACTCAAAAGATATGTCATACCCTCAAAATCATTGAATTTTAAATAATGTGATTTATAATCCATTTTCTGATTTTTTTTTTTTATGTCTTCCTAGAGATTCCCTTGTATGACTGTAACAGAACGTATTATTGCCAACTATCACATGATAATTTGGGGAGAACCTCATCCAGCAAGGCACGTGTTTATTGACGGGTCATCCTAAGGAGAGGACAATGCAGTGTTCAGATGATTAAGCAGGAATCATGGCTGGGAACAATCAGACTCTTCCTATTATATCAAGATTTATTAGTAGAAACAACACCTGATCCTTGCTTAATAAGGTGATGCAGGTTGGGGAAAATGTTCATGAGCAGCAATTCATTATTATCAGTGCTAGGTTGTTACACATATGAGGGGAAAAGCTGACTTTCCAGAAAGATTACTGGAGGAGGAGTTAATTTCTCTGGAATCAGACAAACAGGACATTGTAGATCCCTTTTTCTTTCTATTACTGAGTAACACAACAGCATTTTGGTGTTGGGTGACTCCCAAGCACCACAAGACACCTAGGTCAGGTTAAGATGTACTTCAAGCTCAAACTGATTGAACACAGACCTGCCTTGGGTTTCAAGTGCCAGGGACTGGCAGCACAGTCACGGCAAAGCCATCCTGCTCCACTCGCCCCAGCCAACAGCTCTCACTGCCCAAGTGCACCCAGCCTGTCCAGCCCAGCAAAATGCAGTAGAAAATTACATCACTCCAGATACAGCAACGTGCTGTGTGGCAGGAGGTGTGCAGGAAAACAACAGTTAGGGAAAGGATCTTTATTAACACAATACAAGATGCCGAGAACAGCTTTGCTCCAACAGTTAATTAAACCAGAACAAAATTAATGGTTAAATGCTGATTTCTTTTTTGCATGTGAGGATAAATGTTTATTTAGTAAGGCACCATAAATTGTAAAGTATTAATAATAGAATGAGTCTGCTCATAATTATTCACTAGGGCTTCCTCTGAACTTCCTCTGAAAGGTCTCCTGTTGACAGTGTCAAAAACTGGGCAGCAAACCAGATGAAGCAGTCAGTTCCTACATTTCCATATGTTTGGCAGAAGTTGTACGTATAATGACAACTTCAGAAGAAATTTACCGATCTTCAGAAGAAAACTGGAGTCCGTCTGTCCTGCATTAGTGAAGGGAATCTTCAAAGCATGGCAGATCATCACCAAAGGGAGTGCCTTGTTACAGAAGTGGCTGTGCAGCCTAAGCAACACTCGTTCTAATTTTACTGAGATTTTTGTACCGAGACTGTTCCTCTACGCCCTTTACAGATATTCATGGTGATCCCAAATGAGAAAGCAGCCAGAAGAGTGGCAGATAGCATACCTAAAAATTAAGTTTGGATCACTGCAATGATCCCAGTCTGTAGCAGCAGAATAAATCACCACAGTGTCATGTGTGTACCTACTACTGCACTGGATCAGCGCTATCAATAACTTCCAGTGTTGAGCTGATAGAATGAGCCCTTTTCCATTTAGTTTAAGAAAACTCAAAATAACTCTGGCATTCAGAAAGGGCTGAAAAGGAATGGCTTTTTGGAAGAATGTCCCATCTTTTCAGCAATACTGGATAAAACATTGCAAGTAAACAGAGAATTAAAAGCAAAATTATCACTAGAATAGCTCATTATAGCTTCCTAAAAACCTCATTTTGTCTCCCTGATTTCCAGCTTTGCTTTGGAGTATTACAGAACTCTTACATAATGATACATTATGCTTACATTTTTTCAGTGCATTTAACTTCCCTCCACAAGACATCTTTCTTGACAAATAGTTACACAAAGAAAGTGGACAGGTTAAGACAGGCCTTCTGACAGATCTCAACCGTAATTCTTGATTTGAAGGCATCAGAAGACAGACCCATTTCTAGCATGAATCAGTTTCAATCCTATTTGTCCACATCAATAATTTTTAGACAGTGATGTTGCTTTGCTGGTGCAGTTTGTGGACAAGACAAAAATTGGTGGGGACCATATTAATAACAGCTTGTTAAATTATTTGTCAAAACCCCCATATTTCCATACAGCCAAATGCAAGCAATTAATGTGGGGACAAATAAGACAGGCAGCACATACAGGATAGGAAACTATCTTGGCAAGCAGTGCCTTTGAGAAGGATTTAGAGGCTGTCACAGATAATCGTTTTAACATGCTCTCTCCATCTTATGCTTTGGCAGCAGCACTATTTTAATGGGGAGTAATGCACAGAATTAAGGTATCTTGCAATCTATTCTGTACTGGCAAGACTGTTATGAGATGACTGTGACAAGATTTTTTTTCCACATTTAAAAAAATGTGCAAACAGCAGACACAGGTGGGTTGGCAGAAAGAGAAATATTCCAAAAGACAACAAAATCTGGAATCTTAATATCGAATTTTGTAACATAAAAATCAAGCATTGTTTACTCAGCTCCTCAAAGAGAAGTCAGAGAGGTGACTTGTCCAGTGTCAAAAAACGTGTGTAGCAGTTAGTTGTTCATGTGGTTTGGCAAAGCAAAGCATGGTCCCAGTTTATGGAAACTGGAGACAACAGGAAATTTCAAATAATTTGATCTTTTTATTATCTGAACATAATCACTGTTCATAATTTAGAGTCTCTAGAGAGAAGCCTTTGGAGGGGTAGGAGAGGCAGGGCACAACCCCAAACCAAAACCCCAAACTCTCCTGCATGGAGGAAGCTGGGCTTCGTGGCAATAGGATTCTCATAGTGTCTCTTAGTTCCCTGGGAAAGGAGGGAAAATCTCCATTACCATGTGTATGCTGAAGTTTACATATTCTGGGCTTTTTGCTTTTTCTGTAAAGGATTCGATGTTGGCTTGTTGGGACTTAAAATAGTCTTTAGATGATGGTTATTTGGCATTGCTTTCACATGTACCCCGTGAGTTTGCCTCACTAAACCAAAGGGTGTTAGACACAGCTAACATTCTGATATCTCCTTGTTTCTTTTGTACACTTCTGAAGACTAAAATGCCTTCTTCTAATTAAATATATAGAACTTAATATAAACAACATTTGAGGAAAAAAACCATGGTGACTGGTCTTAGACAGAAGTTTGGACTCAAAAATTCGATTTGCTTTAATTTAAAACTTAGGACTATGAAATGTATTACTCATTATGAAGCTAAGGAAAATAATCTTTTAAATGTGATTTAGAATAACTGATTTAAACATGACACTTTTCTGTACCACTTGAAAGCAGCTTCCATATTCAAATGTACTTAGCTGTGACCTTTTCCTAGTCTCTTTTTAATTAGAACACTTAAATTATCACATTCAATCACAGAACAAAATCTATTTGTATAAAATTATTTACAAGATTTTATGCATCCCTTAACAACTCTATGAACCTGGTCCAAGGCTCACTGAAGTCTGCAGGAACTGCTCATTAATTCAGAGAGTTTGGCACAGCACCTAAAGCTATAAAATTGATCTACATGGCTCCAGCAGAAAACCCAAGGTGGAAATCTACTTGTATGGCTGAGATAAAGTGTGAGGGTAATGTAGCACATTTAAGGGAAATAAGTGTTGATTTTTAAATCTCTTATGCCAGCTTTTCTGTAGAAGTATTTCATATATATCTGTAAGGGTAGGATAGATACTATTGCATTGAGGACTAATATCTACTAACATTAGCATAGGAGTATTTCATATTCCAGTCCAAAGAATGGCTAAAATCATTCTAGATTAGGGGGCTTTTTTTATTGCAACTTTATTGCAGCTATCTGTTCATTTTATGTAGACTTGCTTGATGAACCAGCTCAAAGAGGGACATTAAAGTGCTATAGATAAGGAAGGAGAACATTCTTAATAGCAGCATTCAGATGAGGTCAGAGCTAAATAACCAGTCCAGCTGAGACTCCTCTGTGCTGAACAGTGTGTAAAGTACCCTCACAACTTGGCAACTGGTATGTGCCACCCTCCACAGACAAACATGAAACACTCAGCCAAACTTGTGGGCAAGCCTCTGACATACTAAGACTGGCTTCAACTACTCCGACTTTGGGCTCCCGCTTTAGGTGCTTAGAGATGGGAATGACAATTTGTGTTATGCATGAATGGCAGCATTTGCACAGCAAGGGTCTGGAGGGGTTACCTGTGTGGGAGGAGATGGCTAAAGCAAGGTGAGATAAATTCAGAATTAAAACCTAGAAAAGCAGTCGATTCAGTCCATGCAAGGAGAGGAGAAGACAGGTTTTATGTTGTTATGCAGCCACTGGACTCAAATGAAAAAGATCTTCACAGTCCCCTTGTTAATGACACTACCCAGGTTGGGGTATGTGGTTGGGACATTTCCAGTCATCTGCCAGTCCTACCACGAGGACCAAACACAAATTAATAAGCAAATGGAGTGCTTATTAAACTAAAAACTTATGAGCTGCCATAAATTTTACTTGACTAGTAAATATTTCTGGTTTTTCTGGCTTTAGGAGAAAGGAACTGTCATTTTATGAATGTTTGTTTATACCTAATGCTTTCTTTCAGGATAAAACCCCATTTTGCTAAATATTGAGGAGTTCATTGCCACTGATTTTGCAAGAGCATGATTGTATTTTGGGAGCAATCATCACTTCAAAAACCCCCATTTCCTGCCTGAAGAAAATTTTCAAGGACAAGTAACTTGGAAATTATTTTAAATGAGATTATTCTAAAATTTAAGCTCACCTCTGGCCCTCACACTTGATAAAAATCACATTTCAGGGTTCCATTATGACTCACTAACATTAAGCTTAAAGCACTGTAGATGCCAACAAATAATACCATCTAGTTTTATGACAAATTCCTTCGTGCATATTTCTGTGTGTATCTAACTGCACAATAAACAGAAATAGACATATTTTTGAAAGCAAAGGAATATTGGCCAAAACTAAAGAAAAGGAAGCCAAGTGCCTTGAAAAGGCTGGCTTTGGCACATTTTAGGAGGATATTTCTGGATATCAACATACACATACCAGGTTCCCATTTATGCAAATCCTTTCATTCAAGACAGCAACCATACATCATCAGGTGCATATCCATCCTCTTCTGTTCATGTTTCTAGAAATACAAGTTTCCTTCTCAGAGTACATCAGCACTGATAGGTTACACAATCAGGACTGTGCAGGCTTTTACAGTATCTGGTGATGTCTACCAGAATACTCAGTTTATGTTTTTAACATGCATTTGTTCATCAGCCTACTCGAGCCTAATCAGCTGTTTGACCTTAACTAAGTGGTCTGTCTCTCACTATTAACATGCAAATATCATCCCAAAGAAACAGAATTTGGGGGGAATGGTGCAGGGGGAAGTCACAGAAGAGGTATCAATGACTAAATTGCTACTCTGGCTTCTTTAACAGCTGTGCTGCAGCCATTGATGTTATTCTGAGTAAAGCCAGTTGTATCAAAATCTTTCTAACCAAGGACAGACACAAGGTACACCAGCTGCAGGCAAAAAACCACCATATAAATCAGGAAAATATTATGTGGAATCAAGCTAGCATAGCTGTGGTCACACAAATATATTCCACAGGTTTGTTAAGCTGAGGATTTAGGTGCTTCTGAGAAGAGCAACAGCTTCTCTTGGGCCTGAATCTCATGCAAAGTGTAGCCCATCAGTAACAGAGACGGGTCAGGACTAGGCTGATACCACTCCCCAGCCCAAGCACACATTCCTCTATAACAGGGAAAGTGATCCCAAATGATCTCACAAAAAGCTACAGGTTCAAAAATCAGGAGGAGCATTGCCTGAATTATCCTAACCTGAATTACTCCTACAAAGTAATTTCTCACAAAACCACCAACCCTGCATTTAGAAGTGGCATCAATAAAATGTACTTTTTTCAGAGTGCCATCTCATTCCTGCAGCACTAGGGCTAATAAAGATCCATCAAAGATTACTGAGGCAATGTTTGCATGCCTGAGCTGTAGTGAGCATATGCAGCAATGCTGGCACTGTCTGGAGGTGCGAGACTGGCTTTGTGTGTGACACAGACTTGATCTGTGCCTGAGCTCCTCTGGGACTTCTAGGCAAACACAGAAAGGCCTTAGCATCCCTCTGAAAAAAACATCCAGGCAAAAAAATACCTATAGCATTGCTGTGATACAGCTGGGGAAAAAAGATGGAGAAAAGGGAGCTTTGTAAGTGAAATGTGCTTTACTATTGGTCTTAATTGCTCTCTTAGGATTTTGAAATGAGACTCTGTTGTCTACCAAAGCACATTCATCATGGCAGTGCCAACATATCTCTAGTACTAACATGAGGGAATGAATAAAATACATTAATGACCACTGAACACATAGCTATTTTACATAATGCATCATCTCCAATGAGAAAGGGCTAGTTTATTTATTAAAGTTACTTATATTTTGCTGAAAATGTCCTTAGAGCATTAAATATTTTATAGTAGTTGTATCATCAGCTAAGATAACTACAATAAAAACTAACAGATGAAATAGTTTTCCCCTTTTTGTTCACCCTAAAATACAGGTATATCTTAAAATTGTTATAAATGGATTCGGAAACAGCACATGATGTGGAGCATCCATATTGAACCAGGTATTTGAATGGCAAGAGGTAGCAGTATAGTCTTAGAAACTCATTAGTCAATCATTTTTTAAGCAGGATATAAATAGATGTAAAATATTTCATTTGACATTCATACCTCTAACATTTCTGAACATCTAGCTTAAGAACTATTGCCTAGCATTCATTCCTCAAGTTTATTTTCTGGCAGACACAGGGTGCTGAGCTTCTTTTCAACATTCAGAATATTTTCTTCTTCAGTGTTCTGCAGTTTCTCCGGGAAGAGATCTTCATTTGTATCTCCTCAGTATTTCTGATACATGCACTAGTCTGACTCAAACAAGGGAGATGTTTTTCACTGAGATTTCTGGTGCCTGACTGCACTGCAGGGCAGTAAAATCAGCCTTGATGCAGTAGACTGTGTGGGCCTTCCATTCTGGTGACCATTGCCTTCTGATGCAGGGAACTGACATTTTTGATTCGTTTTCCCTTTTCAATTCATTTTCTCCCCATAATTTTTCAGTAAATCTGTTCAGTGACCTTTAAGACCTGAGGCAAGAATCATTTATTAAATAATTCTTTTGCAATCTTACATGCTGATGCACATAAGACTTTGCATAGTAACATGATTTGCCTGTGCTGTTATGAACAGCTTGATATATAAAGCTTTCAAATCTTTAATCAAAGCTTTTTATAGTTATTATTTAGGAAATTAGAGGAAATTATGCTTTTAAATAGGCAAGATGTTACAGCTTATTTCATGAGGGCACACGTACAATGGTAGTCAAGTTTTCTAACGGAATCCGGAAGTTTAGCTTGAGAATACCTGGAATATACAAGTTTCACCTTAGGGCACAAAAGCTGTAAAACTCTATCTTATTGTATTGCAGAACATGTATAATGAGATTGGTGGCTGTCAGAAATCAGAGGAAAAAAGTACAGAAAAAGAACTTTTGCTCTCACTACTGAATTTTAGACACCACATTTTGTTATGACTCAGTCTTATTGAAAGAGCTTTTCTACTTACTATCAAAAAATGGACGTAGATACTTGTTGTACCCTTTTATTATTTTTTGTATTGTTGGAGGTAGAATTTCACTTTTTCCTTCGGTTTCAGGAATTTGCATTGACCTAGAAAGAATTGAAAAGGAGGATGTTTTAAAAGGACATAATCAAAAGAACAATATTCCATAAAATATCAGATTTCATAATCTGTGTTAGCCTCTCATTGGAAAAGAAATCACTTTTATACCTCAAAGTCTATTATTTCTTAACACTCTATCTGACAAACAATCTTCTTTAATACTTTATCTGTAAACTGGGCATTATGGTTATAATCTAGGAATGTGGAAGGGATGCTTATTGTTTCTTTCAGCATTTAAAATTAAGCTTCCCTTCACATAATGAAATACATTATATTTAGGTCTCAGAAACAGAAACCAACCTCAGAGACTAGTGCATAAAAACACTCTTAAAATTCTGCTTTCACAACACAATTTTTAAACAGGTTACAGAAATAATCCAGTTGGGCAAAATCAGTGAAGCATAATGAGAATTCAAGTAGTTCCTTTGTTCCTATGTTCAGAAGTCATATATAAATAATTACAACCCATCTCTGCCTAACCTCGAAGGTGAGCACCCCAAGAAGGTGAGCAGGGTGTGCTCTTCAGAAATTAAAGCACAGATGGTACCAACTACTTGTTCCCAATGATTTGAGAAAGGTGGGGTATGAATTATGAAGGTGAGAAGCACATAATTGATTGACTCAGCGAAGCCCAGCTGGCTGCAGGCAGAGGCACTGTCTCTGCTGATGGAGAGCAGGCACCCATATAATCACCAGGAGAAGGGTCTGTGGCTTTTGCCTCTTGCTCTGGGCATGACTGGTCCCTAAGAGTGACCAGCTCTCCTACAGTAGGTGCAAGAGATGTAGCTGAGGTGATTTGCTTCTAGCAGAAGGCTCTAAGAATAAACCATTAGGTAAAGGGTTACCAGTGTTTTGTGGTCTTTCCTTATAGTGCTAAATCCTCACCAAATTTCTTAGTCTCTGTTTTTTCTAGAGCTGGTCCTGAAAACTCTGCTTGCTCTTCTGCATTATATTTCTGGGTCTCTTGTAGCTTTCCAAAGCTTGATATTTTGATTTTAATTTTGCTGTTTCTGAGAAAGCTTGAGTCATTTTGTCAGGACACTGACACTTTCATCCACTTGGAATAATCCAGTATCTTAAACTGGCAAAGCTCAAATGCTAACATGATCTCACTGAATACACGTGGCCAAATCACACTGTGGTTTTAGATGTGGTGTCCACTGGCTTCAAAAGCTGCTATTGCTGTTAATTTTTTTATTCACCAGACCCTATTGTCACAGAAGTAGCTGTTTTTCATTAGCTGCCTTGTAGCACAAGTATCTCAGCTATTTGAATAACCATTTTTTTCCTTTATTTTTTCCTGGATTTTATTTCTATATTGCCAGAGAATGATGTTGTTACTTAAGCATACCCTTGAGTAATGCCAGCATTGAAATAAAGACAGTTTATCCTGTAAGTTTTTTCCTAAAGAAACAAACACAGTCATGTTGAATTGAGATGTGAATATAAATAAGAAGGCCAGTTTTATGTTGCATTAAAGTTTTAAAATTGGAAATGCATTTGAATGTAATTAATTTCTTAAATACTGGACTTGGAATAGATGTCTCTCCTTTTGTTAATTACATACAAATTTTAGCCAAGTGTTCAGTGAGCTGCATGAGTTTAATTTCACAGCTTTACTGGATTGTTCTTGAATAAGTTTTACATGTTGTGAAATGTTAAAGGAAAACTTGTTTCTTTTCTACTGCAAGGGTATAACATTGTTCTGCTGATCAGTATGCAATTGCAGAGTGGTCTGGTTCATTATCATTAACTCCTATTTTCTAAAACGTATCTTTAAAAGTTTTATGGAAGTCCTTCCCTTAAATGACCTGTGGTAATTCATAATTTTCCTTATTAACACATGATGTGTAGCCTCTTATCACTGGTCTTTTGAGTTTTATGGTTAAGTAAGCCTAGGAAAGCTGTTGTGCTGTAATTGAGGCTGTGAATTAATGAGGCATGATCCCCTGTGTGCTGTTTGGCCACAAAACCTCAGAGAAGTCCTATCATAGCAAGGCAATTAAGTGAGAGGAACCTGAGGCCTCCTAAACATGAGTGAATGGTGTTACCACCCTGCTAACTTTGGGGGATCCTCAGAGGCAGCTTGTCAATGTTGAAAGATAAGGAACCTACAGAGCTTCTGTGCCTTGAGTGGTTTGGGGTTTCTGTGTTTTAAGGGATGATGCCCTGTTTCCTTTAAAGTGCTCTTTGATTCACATGCTCCACTCACAGCTCAGCCACCATGAGCTCACAGCTGCACACATGTGCAAAGGATAAAGTAAAAGCTGAGGCTCATTCCACTTATGCATCTGCATCTTCTCATCAATGCATCAAAACATCTCTTTTAACCTATATTTGTGTTAAATATATGTTTTACAGTTAAAGGAAGCTGTATGTTAATACATATTTCCTGATGTGTGCAAAATACCTTGGCATGCATCTAAGCATGGAATTGCCTTGCAACAGGTGTTCCAACTGAGGAGTGAATTGGCTTTTACAGAACAAGACTGTGGGTATATAATTATTTTTCAGCTGAGAATATCTATCTGATCTGGGCTGTCAACATATAATAAATGCTTTAACTCATCAGGTTCAATGCCCTCTGGTTGCTTTTATAAAAGCTGAATTATAATTATTTCTTTTCCTGAGTCATTCTTGTGGCTCAAAAATGGAGAACTTTTGTGGGCTTGGCTAAACTTGAAAGGCACAACAACCGCTTGTTATTTAAGGTACTTTCAAGTTATTGTCTAAACAGAATGGGGTAACTGGAGGGGGAAAAAGGAACATTTGCCCTAAACAGTAGCATATATCACTGATTTAAGCAATAGTACAGTCTAGGCACATATAGGAGAATATTTTTTCTGGCTATTTTTTGTCATAAGTTATGTATCATGAAAGAGACAGGAGCACCTTAGAACTGCGAGAAGATAAACAAAATGCCAGATGCAGTCTGAACAACCTCTTGAAACACTCCCCTCAGGAAAGCAAGAATAAAAAAAGGTTTTTTTCAGGCAATTCACTGGAGGGCGGCAGGCTTACAGATGCAAATAAAGGTGTTATTTCTGGTTTCATACTTGTGCTCAATGATACAGGGTTTTATATGGTCTTTGCAGATAAACTGTAGCAAAACCTACTACATCACTGATTAATTCTCTGCTCTGAAACACAGTACTGTCACCATTTTTTTGTTAAATGGCGAGGTTGAAACTGTAGCATTATGTTACCAGATACAAGAACAAACGGGGGAGCGCTCTAAGTGCGCTTAAGCTCAGCAAAAAAACCAAAACAAACACATTCCACAGAATTTTCTGTCTCTAATGCCTTAAACCCAGGCTAGCATTCTTTATGTTAAAAACACCCTATCTGAAACAAGTGGGAACCCTTCTGCAGACCAAATAGCACACATTTACTTAAGCTGATTCCTGGTAATGATAAATTTGCCTCAATTTTGTCATTACTATTTAAAAAAATAAAAACAACAAACTTCTGGGAAGGCAATCATCCAGGCAACTGCCCAGATATGTGATTGTAATGAAATTTAGTGTTAAGTAAAGTGAAGAAGTGTCATCAGGCAGGGAGAGATAGAAAAGAAAAAAAACAACCTCACAACATTATTGATTGTAAATTATTCAGTAGAAGAAACTCTCTTCACATGCTGGGCAGGGCTTATCTAAGTGAATGTCTAAGGGACCACTTGGCAAGAAATCATGGCCCTTGCTTTGGGTGCACCTTAGCCCTTGGGTTTTGCTTAGAAATATTTCCCTGTTTCAGTGCCAAGCAGGATAATTGTTGTTTTAAACAGTGCTTTCACAAACCCCTCCTGATTTGTGTACTGGAAAAATGAATTTTTGTACCCAAGCATCATCTTATCTGTGAGAACCAAGGGCCAGAGCTGCTTCTCAGCCTGTCTCTGGATTTGGGTAAAACAGGACCACATCAGCTCAATGTGCACTTGTATCCAAGCACTTGTACAGGAGCTCTATGTGCACATAACCCCCATGGATGCTACTCAGGAATGAACTGCCTGTGCTTCTGGACACTCGCAGCCAGATGAAGCTCTAAGAGGAGTCACAAAGTCTGCCTGATAATAATGAACTGTGTACCACAGGCTGAGCTCCTGGGGGAATTTTGCCTCCTTGTTGCTTAAGTGCTTCTGAAATTGTTGGTCTCTTAGCAGTGTTTTATTATTGCTAAGCCATGAGTCATCCACTTATTATAGTGTGGCAAGTCACAGCTGATGAGGAAGGAAGGTGGAATTAGAACAAATGTGTATTTTGGACAAAGATCTCTTCATAGGACTGGAGAAGGTGGGGGAGGTGGATGCTTTAAACTCACTTTCAGGGGACTGTTCCACCTGTCCCCACTACTAAGAGAAGGCTTTATCTAAATGTGTGTTTGCACAACCACTTGAATTAAAGCTCAGACAAAATCTTATTGTGAGGAATTTACTGCGAGATGAAGTAGGTTAGGCAATTCTAGATAGATAATTCACTCACAGATTTTAAATACTTCAATTGAAGGTAGTGGTGACGATGTTTAACCTGTCCATGCTTACATTTTCTTATTAGAATTACTTAAAGAATATTTTTCCCCATTTTTATAGAAGGAATATATTTTAAATACTCCATTTCTATGTTTTTTGTCATGGCAGCTGCACTGTTAGAAGGGTTACTTGTAGCCAGAGGGGATAATTTTCACTTTCCAGCTTAACGCAACTCAGATTTCCTAAAGACTTCACGATTTCGTAACAGAGAATAAGAAAACAGTGTTTCAAATAGGTAATTCTTCTTAAGATACTCTCCTTTCAGTGTACAACAACGATTTTACTATCTCAAGCTTGTAGTAAATCTAGGTGGACTGTGTGCTTCTGTCCTTGGGCAAGGCACTGTGCTCCAGGCAAGGACTGCGTGCCTGCCTGAATTTTTTAAGCATCTGATACAGTACTCACTCTGTACCCAGTAATCCTTCATTTGAGGGTTCACATGTTTCATAAATTCCATTCTTTTTCTTCCTCATCAATCTTTCCAACTAAAAAAATCTGTTAATCAAGGCAGCTGAGATTCATGAAGCTCAGTCTTCCATTTCTGTTATTAATACCCAGGTTCTTTCATTTTTGTAAGAGGCAAGATTCAAATGTCAAGAGTATTTTACTTTTTTACCAGGTCAGATAAGTTTCTAACTATAAGTAAGTTTATTATAAACCAACTGATATAGTAATATATTGAAGAAATAATATTTTTAGCAAATACTTCTTACCTATAGAGCAGCAATAGGAAAAGGGCTCTGAGACCGCAGCACTTAAGACTGCACATTTTCACAAGTTCTTTCAGAAGTTCTTGTAGCTCCTAAAAAACAAGAAGTGCAGAGGTAATGTTTTAATGCACATATGCATTTTAAACACATGAATTTCCAACACTAAAGATGTTGTGTCTTGAATAACTTCTACTATAAATGTATTAGGAAATATCTACATTGATTAGAAAATCTCAAAACTTGAAAAAAGAGATGGCACCAGGATTAATTTAACTTACCAGCAGAAGCTGCATTCCAGTGTACTACAGCTCTTTCATTTTTGTCACTGTCCTTTAAATGCTAGGAAAAGTAATTGCTGTGAAAAAATAATGTATTCTTGTGGAGGAGAATTGCAAACACTGAGTTTTGTCTTTGCTATTCATGCTTGTGAATAAGTGCATCTCTGGCATATCAGCATCTCTTCTTAAGGAACAACACATGACCCCATCTTAGAACATGTAGCTATTTAAACACAACCTCTCTGGTACACAAGTAGATCAACACCTCTGATATGTAACTCTGGTAATCTTTTTGGTAATGAGAAAAAATGAAATTATAGGCTTCTATCTATAGCTATTGAAAAAAAAATCCTTTGTATATAAATCGTATATAACCATCCACATTCATGAAAATGTTTGGCTGAGGCAAGATGTCTCTTCTGAATGGGACTTTGCTTTTGTCAGTATGATTCACATCCATCATGGTTATTTTAAGGAATCTGTCAGCTCTGTAATCCATTTCTGGATGAGAAGAGTATCAATCTGTAGTGTAATGCAGCCATGCAACAGATCTGAAATGCACAGGCTGTGCACACTTTTGCTGTATTTCATCAGAGAATAGAAACCTTATTTGTAAGACTTGCTTCAAAACTAAAAAACCCTACATGTCAGAAATGCTACCTACCCAGGATCTGCAAGACAGCTGTTAAATGTTAATAAAGGCAAATGAAATACTTGTTTTAGGTTTCAGGAAGGGGCAATCAAACATAATATTTTCAGTGTCCAGAATGAGTTTTGCAGGAGTATTTTGCATTTTAATTTCCCACTAAATTGCTTATAGTAAAGAATTTGAAGTTTCACAACCTGAAACTTTGTTTCACTGTTCTTTAGTGACCAATGTAAAATGCCAGCAAGCTTTTTAAAAACCAAAGTAATTTTTCTTTCAGTCTAGAGCAAAACTAGTGGTATTTACCTAAATAATTGCTATGTGAGTGGGGTATGACTTTTATGCAACAGTGAAGTGACAAAATAAGTTGTTAATGTCTCCAAAGAAAAAGGAAAGCCATTTTAATGGCTTTTTAAACAAGCAAACATTCTCAACATCCGGGCTACTTTAAGCATACACCAGCCTGGTAAATATTAATGTCAAAATAAATCATACACTCCTCCCGACTTCCACAGAAAATCATGCATGAGACATTAAGAGAGCTGGTAAAAGGGCAAAACAGCACAAAGGAGCAGATGGTGTTGTCAGAACATTGCTCTCTACACGCTGATTCTGTAACACCCCTGGTGCAGATCGTGGGATCTCTTTTGCGTATCTCATTTTGGGTTTGGATGCTTTCTACATTCATTATCTTTATCTCACAGGAAAATACGCTAAAAATAAAAAGCCTCTTACTGACTTTATAAGTACTTCACAAAGCTGCTTTTATATTTGGCTTTTGAATTGCTACTATGAGCTCCTAATATGACTGAAGATCCTTTATAAACAGATTAAGGAAACCTATGGATATTTCTGTACTTGTTTGGGTTCAGTTTTTACTGAAGATGGAGTGGGCTTATTACTGATTTCTTTCTAAGGCAACTGGTTTACCTTCAGTTCTTCACGAATATCCAAGGTAGCAATTTTAGGGAGGCTGGGGTGGAGAATTTTGGTCTTTAACACATGAAAGATCAAATCCATCCTACGGTACATATACTTTCATAAGGGAGAAGATTTTTTACTTCTGTATAAGAAATACTAATCAAGAGATCTAATTGCCATGTCAACTGGCTTGCCATCACTGCAAAGGGAAGCTGTATACCAGCCAAGGATCAGAACTGGGTAACTACTGGAGTCTTAAGCGGTTTCACAGATAATACTTAAGCTGGATATATAAATCTCTGCGGCATGTGTGTACATGCTTGCATGCACACACATTTTCTCTGCTGCCCCTTTTTTATGGGGCTTACTGAGCTGGTTTGTTCTGCTGAAAAGCCTGCCCCTTGGCATGTTTGCACATCTGGACCTTTCCTGTCATGCATTTCTTTATCAAATACTACACATTCACAGCAGGATTCCTTCCTGCATGCATGTACCTAGGGAACTACTGCTTTTTAAAACTAGTTCAGCAGAACTCATAATATTTCCTCTCACCCTAGAAAAATAAGCATAACCTGTTTTCTGCATAGAATATTGAGCCATTTGGTTTAACTAGACAGGCTACATGCTGTCCAAATTATTGTGCGTATATTGATACATCTTGTTCTAAACATTTAATTGAGGTGAAGGTAACAAATCTGCCCCAGTTTCTCATATGATGAGACAACATTTTCCTACTGTTATTCAGATCAGATTAGGATGGTAAAGTGCCATCCAATGTTTTGACATTTCTCATGGGAATTCGGTTACTTATTATCTTCAGCATGACAGGAAAAGTGAATTATGCAAGTTTTACAAATGTTTGAGGCTGAAATGGCGTGAGGCAGACAGCTGGCAGAGGTAGTAGCAATATCTGAAGATTTCACTGGAAGTGAATTTTGTGTGAATGAATTAAAGGATGAGATGCCTATTATGTTGAAGTACCTTATGCACAAGTGGATGCATGGGGAAGACTAGAAATTATTAGATAATACACTTTGTCATATGGCAGTGGCCATATGCCTGAATTCCCATGGCTACTACTGCAGGCATCTAAAACTGTGTGCAGAATTATCTTAAAATAAAAAGCAGATGGTGAGTTTTAGAATATAAACTGAATTAGCATCACAGTTGCATTTTAATTCCACGTCCAAACTGTTGAATGACAGTGCCTTTAAGTGCTTGACTGAAAAGCAGCTGGAAACTCAGGAGGGATTCACCCAGAGTGCCAGAGACATACAGCTGCCTCCCCTGCTCTGGATTCTCTGCTGGCATTGTCCACTAGAATTGCAAAGTAACCAGCGAGCTCATCTGTTCTTGACTTAATCCTCTGTTTGTTAGATTGAAATGAACCAACTGGAGGAGAAACGATGGAAAGCTGGAAACACTAAGGACTTGGTGGGAGAAAGGGAGTGTGTAGATGGAAGGCAGTCACAAGATAAGTTTGGGAAGTGGAGGGGATATACCCCTTGGATCAGTTGTCCCAGCTGTGTCGCCTCCCAGATTCTTTTGCAACCCCAGCCTCCTCGCTGGTGGGGTAGTACAAAAAGCACAAAAGGCCTTGACTCTGTTCAAGCTCTGCTCAGCAGTAACTAAAACATCCCTAAAATATCAACACTTGTGTTCACAGCACAAATCCAAAACACAGCCACATTCTAGCCATTGTGAAGAAAATTTACTCTACATCAGCCAAAACCACCACAGCTGGGAAAAGTCAAATGCATAAAACAGATTGACAGTAGTCACAGACAAAGCACTTTGTGGAATAAAGTGCCATGATATCTGTATTTGTGTTAATCTGGATGCCTGTCTGTAATAGCTGTACTTTCATGATACTTTGTAACACTTCCTGAAAGAGAAAGAAATGCAAAATTTTCACACATTCAAATATTTTTTCATGTTAGGATTAATACTGCAGAGAGTGCTGCTCGAGTGAAAAGTATTGAGGGATTTTTTTAATGGGGCAAACTAGAAAGAAGGAATAAAACCCACTGGCAGCAAAAATTCAGGTTTAACTGGGGAATTGATGGATGGAAGTGGACAAATGCATGTGTCTGCATCCTGTTATAAGGGGCACCCTCTTACTTGGCTGGCAAAGTGGCTTTTGGCATACCAGCTAGCTTGTTTCTAAACCCTAGGCACATCTGATCTGCCTAGCATAGGCATAAACCATGCAAGTCTCCTTGGGCAAGTAATCAAAGTTAGATTTACTTGGTCCATAGAGAGTAGCTGTCTTGTCATGTTTTCTCTGCAGACAGGCAGTGCAGGGGCCATCTGTTATGACAGTATTATGTCAGCAATTGAATGGCTGTTAGGTCTCTACTGCTGCTATATTTGTCAACAGTTCAAAGTGAAACACTGGATTCCAGTTATGCAATGATCTGATCAATACAGTTGTCACGTGTGCCAGGTAAGAGAAGTGTCATTTTTCTCAATGAAAAGCTTGGGAAGTTGCTCCAGTCTGAGAGCATCTTCTCAAGTTCTGTACTCTGAATTGTTTTTGTCAAAGATACCTTTCAACAACATAAGGTCATACTCTTAAAAAAAGTAGAATGAACTTAAGATTCACCAAAAATGAAAATTGCTTCTCTGCAAAATGAGCTGTAATTGAAACTTCATAATTGGAAATTGTTTATATAGGTATAGGCATTACATGAGAGTCTTTAAAGTTATCCCAAATAAATCTGTATGACAAATACATTTATTTTTAAAAAAATGAGCATAGCATGCATGATTTCAGACTGTATCAGCAACAACTCAGGGATTTACTTCAATGTCCCAAATAATGGACAAGTTAACATGTAAAATCACTGTCCTCAAAATACACGGAAGGTTGGAATTGAAGTCAAACAAATCTATTGTTGCAGCCTTTAAAATTTTTTTCAGTATCAGCACTTCTAGCCACCAAAGGAGTAGGAACTAGCAGTATGTTGCTAATACTTACATAATTAAGTACATGAGAGACATTTGGTGCCCTGGATTGAGGGCACCAAATTATTTCTCACCAAGTTCCCTGTATTATCAATTTTATGAACCTCAAAGCCTTAGAGTAAGTTACATAACCTATGATAGGATTATTTTATACATTTATCTGTTGTTTTCACTCTGTGCACTTTAAATACAGTGCATATTGTGGATTAACTGGGAAATAACTGGCAGAGATGCTGTTAACATTATACAGTTTTCCTGGAAAATTAATTTCAGATTTCTAACAAATGGGTGCTTAGGATGACAATACAATTCTAGGAGTTAACTTCATGGAGCAAGTGCCAGATGTCCTGCTTCCAACCAGCACAACACTGAACTGAAAGGTTTCAACAATGCACAGAAATGGTTGTAGTAATAAACATTCAGAGAACAGGTTTTAAGAAATTAATGTGTTCATGTGACTGCTTAAATGTAGTGCCCATTACAAGCTCTGCTTATATCTACTGGGAAACCCACAGAAAATATGCCACACAGGCTATTTCCTAGTTTTAAAAGGTAGACAATTAAGTAACTTATCTTCCCCTTGTTCCTAAATATGATTTTAGATAGCTGACACTCAGTAGTCTGGCATATTAGTGGTGTTTGAGTCATGGCTGATGATTACTGCCATTTGTAATTACCCAAACAAATCAGAAGTTTATGGGGTTATAAATGGTTGGGTTTATGTGCATACAGACTCTTTTTAAATTTTTTGCTCTGTACACCACAGTTCTGCTATCTGGGCAGCTGGACCTCTACGTAAATCTGCAAATGTTTGGGTCCTCTTGTACCAAAATACAGGTCTCTCAAATCTGAGACCTCTACTGGCTTCTTAAGGTGTTTGTCAACACTCCAAGGTCCTCCCACACCCACTCCCAGAGACAAGTGTGGATTACCTTCTGCCACACCAGTTTTACAGTCACAACTCACAGCCCACCCACCTGGCTTCAAGAGGGCATGAGGCTCAGGTTTTGTGCAATTTAAAGAATGAATGAGTTTGAGTTGGGTCAGAGGGGCAGGGAACTTTCAGAGGCTGCAGATGATGAATGAACCCCCAAAGGCACCTTTGCAAAGGTTTCGACTGTGCAGGAAGGTGCACACAGCCGTAGTGTGGCAAACACTGATGGCTTGGGTGGTCTCCCATCGACCATGTGAGACCTGACGGATGCCTGGGGGAGCACTTCAGGTCACCAGATTTCCAAAGGGCACCCACAAATGTAGGCTGAAGGAAGACAGAGTGCTCCTGCAGCACTGATACCTCCACTACTCACACAGACCAGGATAATGTGATTTTATCACCTACAGCAAAATGGAGACAGTTTTGTTTGGGCACTATCAGACTAGATATGATTAAGCTAAATAGTTGAAAATCCAGAAAGTTGGACAGGATATGCTGGTTCAGATTAAGAAAATAACAACTTGATTTGGAAAGACAAATGAAATCCTGCCTTTGTTATGCCAGTTTAAACTCCTGTTCCTTATCAAAGTTAGCAGATCTAGAATCTTCTAGCCCTTAACCTGGAGGAGAGTCTCCCCACATAGACCCTGGTGACTGTGAGGTTTGCTCAGCATTCTCATATTGTAGAGCCTATCCAGGAGCCAGCTAATGTTCCTGCAGCTTCCCTCATGCAGCCTCCGGCCTGGGAGAATGAGGGTCATCTCACTCTGTCACTGAACAGACCTTGGAGGCTATGAGGGAAAAATAAGAGCCCTGCAGTAGCAGATTAGGGTCAGTCATATCCATCTTCTCTCCCTGCTGAATTTTGTGCAATGTGCTTTTGAGATTTATGACAGAGAACAGCCCCTTGGTGTGCAATCAATTTTGTTTCCAGTTGCAAATTCTTGTTAGTTTGGGGTCAAAGGGGAAGAAGGAAGGGAATATACCCTAGAGATGCACCTTTTTTTCAATTCAAGTTATGAATTTGAATCATAGACTTTTCTGGGTTTGATTATTGTTATGCATATCTGAAACCTTCCAGAGAAGACTTTATTCATCTTCGTCACCAAATATCTACTTCTCAGTTTGGGTCCAAGGTCTTAGACTCAAATTCCTCAGTGAATTGCTAAGTGTCCCATAACCAGGAGATTTACAAACTAACCATTCTGAGCAGCGCAACAAGATGAAGACTGGGAGAAAATCGGTTTTCAAAGCACTTCAGGTTTTTTAAAAATCTACAAAGCTTTTGTATTCGAAATTAACTGTAGAGATCAATATACTTAAAATTACTCAGTAGAATTACATATTTTAGCAAATAATAATCACAGGATAAAATGCATTTAATTGTACAGCCATACAAAAATGTGAATGTTGTCCAAGTTGAGTGTCCTGGGCTCAGCTGCAAGCTTTTGTACCTCCTAAGGTTGAAGTCAGAGGAGTTATTCCAACTGAGATGTGGAGCTCAGCTCAAAGTCATCAGGAATTTGTTCTGAGGGAAATCACACGAGGGGCTTTGAAAGCAAGAGGCATTTTTCCAATAAAATATGTGTTTCCAATTTTTTCCACAGTTACCGCCTGGGAAGATTAGTTAAATCTGTAAGTGCGTGCCTGCTGCAGGATCTTCCTTTTCCTTCAGCACAAACTGCTTTAGCTTTATTCTATGACAGGTCATTAGAATTACCTGGAGTGTTCATGATGGCAAGCAACCTTTAAGAATCCTGTTTACGAAGTTTGAATAGACATTGAAAGTGAGTATATAGGAATTTGGTTTTGTTTTAAGAATTAGGAAAAAAGAGTTTCCTAGAGAAATAATATGCTTTCATTAAATTCAAATATTCCCTTTCTTCATTACTCAGTGCTCAACAACAGGTTTAATCAATGTGATTTACTTTAAATTTTGTACACTGTTTTAAGTACTAGCACATTGTTCATCTATGTATTCATTTGAGGTGAGATGCAGATTTGATGGGGAATTGGAGGGAAAAATGGGAGCTGGCTTTTACATTATCCTTCTTTGAGAAGTTTCTCCATCTGCCACTCACTGCTTTTAAAAGCAAGGTTTTGCAGCCTTCGAGGGGAGGCACTCACCTCTTCGCTTTGATTTATTAATTGAAATTTGAGTTATTCTGGGTTATTTTAATCCAGCAGAATAATGATACCTCAGAGAGGAAATACTAATATTTTTTTTTTTTTTTTTTAATTACGAAGACAGCAGAGCGGAGGGGGAGGGATGAGAAGGGAGGGAGAGAGCGGTGCAGGGCCAGTCCCGGCGGGAGGGTGCCGCGATCCCCGGGGCCGGCGCGCCTTACCTGGAGCCGCGGCCCCGCGGCGGAGGCAGCTCCGAGCAGCCTGGCAGCCGGCCGAGCTCTGCGCCCTTCGCGCCGCGGGTTCGAGCCCGCCCCCGGCCGGGCGTGGGCGGCACAGGGAGAGAGATGTCCCCCCGTTATTGCTCGCTTAAGCCCCCATAGGAGCCCTTAAGCGTTGCCCCTTCCTTGCCACTCCTCCTTTGCTTAATCTCGCTTACACCCCTTTTCAGTTTCAAGCGTGTTCGGGGGAAAGGATGCTAGACAGAGAAGTGGCGAGGGATCCCTGTCAGACAAAAGTCGGGGCAACCCTTCCCATGGCTTCTTTTTCTGCCATGCCCCTGTAACAGAGCTTGCATGAAACTTTCTGCCGATTGCCTCTGTTTTTTCCTTCTTGCAATTGTCACATCCCAGCTACCCCGGGTAGAAGCTTCCATCCTTGTTCTCTACTTGATGCGGAAATGTTCTGGGTGCCTGTAGGTAACATTGTTCAAGCCTTTCCAGAAATGAAAAGTGTTAGTTTTGCAGATGTTGCTTTCCTGTCTGACCTCTCCATTCCGGAGCTGTTGGCAGTTTACAGAGAGAAGAAAGTACCACTTTCTATGGGAAAGCACCATTCCACAAAAGATAAAGGAAACCACGTAGGCAATGTGATTACCAATAAAGGTCACGTTAGGAAAAACAGCTTCAGACAAAATTTAAGATCTGCTGTCAGAAATTATTTCCTGTGGCTAGAATATTGTGGATGGGGGGATACACAGGAACACACCTGTGATGCTGCCACCAGTAGTAAAATATGGTGGTACTGGTGCAAGCTGTGAAGGAGAGGAAAGAAGATGATTTTGACTATTTCAGTTTCAACTCCTGGTGTTGTTTTTTGGGATTAAAAAGTTGATAACTTTTGAGGAAGGTAAAGGCTGAAAGGACTCAATCCTGTATCTTCTAACAGGTTTTCTTCTTAGAAGATTCTAGTTTCAGTTCATGTCAGAAGTAAGCATATATTTTTGCTTTTTCACAGAATTATAGAATTCTTTTGGTTGGGAAAGACCTTTAAACATCATCAAGTCCAACCCCGTGCCCTGGGCAGGGACACCATCTGCTGTATCTGGCTGCTCAGAGCCCCATCCAGCCTGGCCTTGAACACTTCCACGGATAGGGCATCCACTGCCACTCTGGGCAACCTGTGCCAGTGTATCACTACTTCCACAAAAATGTCTTCTTTATCTAGCCTGAATCAACCTCCTTTTAGTTAAAAACCTTCGCCCCTTTTTCTTAACTTTATCTTAAACCTAGTTACAGACATGTTGTCCTAAGAGGCTATTTGATACCATGTACCTGCTGTGACTACATTGGAAGCTCCCCCCAGGTTATAGAAGATGGGAAGATCTGATACTCAGACTAGGAGAGGAAAAACACATCTCTCCATGGCAAAAAATGGAGCAGATTTCTCTACTGCTGTTTGCCTTTCTATTGTTATTGCTAAAGCTCTTAGTTGGTACTGCATCTGTAGGCAGGAGAAATTAAAGAAATGTAAAAACCATTCTTTCCCGCACATGTTGAATGTTGATCCAATTATAAGTCAAGAATACGTGCTGAGTGTGCCTGCTCTGGCATACTTCCCCTCATATCTCATTTGAACAGTCTGTCTAACTGCATAAAGTATGTAGTGTTTATCTTTCATTCATCGGTCAAGCAGAAAGAATCTTGAAACCCAGTGGAAAAAAAATCCCTGGCTGTTTCTATTGCAGAACAGCTGTAAGTGGGAGAATCAGCAAGTTTGGTCTCATGTGGCCTTTCATAGCAATAGAACTAAGAAAACAGCTTTAAAGACAATTCTATAAGCAACTGGCATAGAACCAATGTTGATTGCTATTCTCAGTGGAACTCCAAGCACAAGTTTATCTAATGCACAATATCAGAAATCCTCAAATTTCTAGGGATCTCTTTCTACCTACTTCTTAAAAACGTATTTCAAGTTCTCACTAATTGCAAGTCATAATTTAAATAGAATGAAAATATTCTGTTTGAAAACTCAAAGCATCAATGTGCTGTTGCCTCTTTCAGTTCACAGTGCCCAACTGAAAAACTCTAAATTCCCACTTTAAGATATAATTTTTCAGCACCTGTCTGCATTTTAAGGTTCTAAGGCAGCTGTGATGCATTTGAAAGTCTGGGGCAGGGCACATTCTTCATACCAGAGCCCTGAGCAGAAGTGGTCACTGGGATTTCAGATCACCTGAAGCAGCACCTGGTTTGTGGCTGCTGGAGACAAGCAAGTAAATGACAGCACTCAAAATTAATTGCTGCGGCCTGTAATATTAAGGCTGTCAGCAAAACCTATTAATATAAAACTAAAACTTATGCTGGTTTGTTGTAAAGCTCATACTGGTCCTTCAGAGTGCCTATGGTTCTCTGTTTATTAATTTTCTGCTGGTGCTGTTGCAGCCTCATCAAGGGGTGTTCCAGTTCAGGAGCAACTGGCTGGTATGTCTGTCCCCATGCACAAACCTGCCCTGTCACCTCAAGAGTCAGCTCCTGGAAGCCCTTGTCCCCTTTGTGCTCCCGGCAGCAGTGGGACCTCTGAGGCACCAAACCCACCTCCTGCCCTTAAGCTACTCCCAGAAGGGGACGGCTCAATTATTAACCCAAAGCTTGGGTCTTTGAATAGAGCTATTCATCAGCTGGGAAAATCAGCTGACTTCATCCTCAGGCTGGTAAAGAGTAATGAAATTGTTTCAGAGAACAGCTTGCAGAAAAGACTCCTTGAACATAAAAATCTAGATGCCCACAGTAGGAAATCACTTAACTCCTCTGTGCGCTTAGTCCTCTGCGTCCATATTGGAGCCCATGTTGGGTAAGTTGGGGGTTTTTAGTAGATTTTCCTCACAGTTTGTAACCTCAGGGGGTGGTTGTAACATTCACAGCACTGATTAAACAACACTGGAATCTGTAATGGCTTTCAGCAACTGTGATGCCAAGAATAATACAAAACACATTGAGCTTTTGGTATTCCAGAGATTCCTGGACGTATGTTAAATTCTGGTCCTCAGTCCGGGTGTGAGATTTTTTTGATGCTTGAATTGCTTGTCCAATAACACATAACCCTTATAAATTAGCCAAAATTAGCACTACCACCTAAATATTATATTGATACATAAAATGGAATGCCTCATAAATCAAAATGTCCCCATTTTTAACTTGACTACACTGACACTTAGTGGATATTATTTTGGACGTATTAAAGTAATTGAAAATGCTTGGAATGCTGACCAAATGAGTACTGAATAAATGCAGTATTGAGTGAGGACCTGAAAATTAGACCAAATAATACAATATATATCTAAGCAAAATGCAAAGGAAGAGTGAGGAAACACCCACAGCTCTATTGTACTTATTTAAATGTTCCCATTTTAATGAGGTAACAGGTAATACTAATGTCTAGGACTTTCAAAATCCACTAATAGTAGAGCATTGATTTGAAATTAAATAACAATTCTATTTCAGTGTTCTGTGTCCCAGAGGATGTAATGGAAAGAGTGATACTAACACTATAAAATGTGTTCCACCTTTAGAATTCTTTAGGAAATAAAGCTTTCTGATTATTATAAACTATGTGTGAAGTAGATGATGTATCAATTAGCATTCTAATACAAGGTCTACTTTCTAATAGAAATGTTTGTCATTGAAAGTCTGCATTCTCATACTGAATGAATAGTTGCATTTTAAATTATGATAATAATACTCAGTGACCGGGGGGCTACATACTCTGCAGCTCTTACAGATTATTTGAGTGGAAAATAATGAGGATATGAAACGGCTCAAATTTAAGGTTCATACCTTTCCTTTTTGTATCTTGGTGTCCAGTCTCACAACAAAACCTTTAAATATTACCTGTATCAGGAGTCACACATAAAACATAATCATTTTTTATTAAGTATTTCATGTTTTGGTTTTGGTTTAGACCCATCTTGGACTGAAATTTTTTCACCTCTTGATAAGCCTTTACTTGTCAAGTGAACTTCCTTTCTTATTTCACTACTTGTTGCTTTTATCATTAATTAATTATTTTAATGTTCATCTGACATCTTGTAGGATTACTCATGCCAAAATCAAAGCATATTCTTGTTGAAACCGGGGTCTCCTACCCTACCTCAATCTGAGCACTCTGGCTGTGTTACCTCAAGAATCACTGTTTGTTACAGCAGCCAGGCTGCACCTTTAACCTGAACATCTTCAGCTCAGACTGTGCTCAAGGCACTGCTAACCTTTATCTTCCCATGTGGTGATAAAGCACTTTGGGATGAAACCTTCCTGGGAGCAAGGCACCTTCACCTGAAACCACTGTTTCTTTAGAGGTTGTTTTGAGAAGCACATATTTTTAGTTTTACCACTTGTCAGTTTATTCACAACAGCACGGCTGCATTTGTCAGAGCTTTGTTAGCTCTTGCTACACTATTGAATATGTCCAGGCACTGCCTCTAATGAAGCACTTTTGTTCCCATTATGCCTGGAATAATGTCAATACTCAAGAATTAGATTAAATGAATGAGAGAGCTGAGATGAAGACAGTGGATTTGATTATCTCAGGTAATTGATTTTCTTTGCATGATGCTGTCAATGTCTGAAAGGCCAGCTGGATTAACTGTCAAGAACGGGCAGGCTCGTGCTAGTCCTGCACCATGTACAATTTTCCAGTTTATTTTCAGGACAGTAGAAATGTGTAAGCCTATGGCTGGGATGTATCCTGCTGTTTTAAAAGAACTTGGTTTGATGGGATTTGCGTTTGGTTTTTTTGCTCACCTGAAATGCTTACTTTTCACCATGTTCAGCTATCAATACAAAAAAGCCTTCCAGAAGTGAGCTACTGAGACACCAAGAAGCAGTTTGGACCATGCCCATTGCCACAGGGAGCTGTACAGACATTAATGATGTGTTGTGAGAGTATCACATGTGGGTATTACATGGGGTAAGAAAAATACACTGGGTTTAGTTAGCAAGCCCCAGTTCTAAGCAGGACCAGGAAAAGCTGTGAGGCACCAAGGTCCCTCTAACTGCCCGGACAAACACATTTGAGTTGCTGTTGTGTAGTGCTGGAGACAAACCTGAAATGCTGGGAGAAGGCTGACTTGTTTTCCTCAAAGAGAATCTGGTGTGGTGACTGAACCTTTCCCATATTTCCTCATGAACAAAGTGGTTCTTGGGAAAGTGCCACTTTCTCCGGTCCATGTTCAGTTTGCCTGAAGATGCCACCAGTGTTCATGAATGTAATGATCATCTTTTCATCATCAACTCTGCGATATGTTAATTCTTACAGCTTCAGTATATCCAGTTTTGTTTCTTAAGCCTTACCTGCTGTGTCATCTGAGCAAGACTAAAGTAATTGATGACATAATACTAAAACTCTGCTTTGACAGAAAAGACGATTTTTCTAGCCCAAATGGAATTGTGCTGTGCTGTGAACGTGTACCACATGGCTACATCTGTTTATGGTTAGTTTGTTCTGCTGTTCTCTATATCAATATATTACATGACATTAGAGAGACAAAGCTCAGAGAGATGTTGTAAAACAGACAAACAAATCTATTTTGTTTGTAAAAAGAAATAATTTATTCTGTTTCTTTGTGGAATTTTAAACACTACATTTTTTACACAAGAGAGTTTCTGCTATTAATGTACTCTTAACAGTTTTCAAAGCTTACTGAAGAAATTATGACAAAATCATTTTGTAGTTGGCTGTGCACTACCCCACAATCTAACTCCTACTTGTACTAAATGTGGGCTACAGTAGTAGCAGTGCTATTCGTTAAGGCTTACCAGCTACTTATAAACTAAAAAAAAAAAATTGCCAATATTTCTTTTAAATTTAGGTGTAAACATGGAGAAAGTATTTCTACCAGGCACTTGTCAGGCTTTCACTAACTGTAAAATTATGCAAGGAGAATAATAGCAAGAGATAACAGTCTCTTACATGGCACCTAAATTAAGATGTCTTAAATTTATCCAATTAAAATGTAATATCCACTTCTGTCTGCCTTATGAGTATACTGTGTATAAACATCATCATGTAGAAATATTAACCCATAAGTATTTTCACCATAATCTGGTGAAGTTAAAACTTCTGCAAGCTCATTCTCAGTACATGATGACAATTTGTGATTGGAAATACCTCTTTGTAAGGCTGTCATATGTGAGGAAAATTTTACAGTAAAAAAAGAATTTTTACTCTGAGTAACTAGGCACTCAATATAAGCTAAGTGGCCTTTCCTGGGAGTATTACAAGGGGAAATTGGAAGTATCTGGGCAAAGTTAGTGATGTGCATTTTCTAGTGGCTGCCTCAGCAGTCCTTCAGAGGACACAAGCCATGTACTCAGCATTAAATGCCTCCTATAGTTTGCAGTAGGCAGGAGGATGTAGTCCAGGCAGGGTTGGAGAAATCCAACAGTGGCAAAAATCTCAGATCCCTATAAAGAAATGGGTATCCTGATGTTCTGGCCCTCCTCAGGCTGACTCTTGTGTAAAGGGTGGAGATCATGTATCTCAATGCCTGTGATTTTGACTTTGGAATTGCAGATTGGCAAGAGAATGAAATAAATACAGAATATAGAACTAGGTTTCCAGGCCTAAGCCTAAATATCCATGTCCTAAAGACTTCATAAGGGGCTGAGAATGCTATCACACCTTAACGTATCTGCAGTGTGGGTCATGACAAAGATTTTCTCATGTTCCTACTGAAGTCAGAAGTAAAATTCTAATCTGTGCAAGACCAGACCTTATTTTACAGAAAAAAACCCTGTCATCTACATTATTCTGGGCACTAAAAAGTTTTAAATTGCAAAAAGACCATGTGAGAAGTGTGTGGTGATGCTTAAATCATTTTTCATTTTCCACAGGAGTGCATGGGAGTTGTTCTAATTCAGAAGATATAATCTTTCTGATCTATTAAACTAGAAGAAAAAATAAATCTGAGAACAGAGATGCCAAAGGCAGTTCAAGAAGTTATAGATATATATGACATGAAAATCTCCTAGCAAAAGTTAATGCAAGTCAACATTGACAGGGGTCTCAAATGCCACATTGATTCAAAATCACACAGTGACTGATGAAATGGGAATGAATGTCTCTTTTAATGAACTCAGCAAAGAACTTTGTTCAAATGGTCCTTGCAAGTGAAGTTCTGAGGCTCAGAGCCTCATAAACCTACTGGGTTTTTTAAGTGTGTGTATGTCTAGAGTAGTCCAAATGCTAATTTTCCTTATTTTGTTTTTCTTGTTGCTCTTATAGCACTGATGCTGCCCTGCATTCTTCTCTTCTGTTCTTCAGATGTATTATACTGAAGTCTTGATATTTAGGCTAGAAATCATCCTTTAATACTTGAAGATATGCAATTGTTAATTTCCTGGTCTGATTTGTGTTACTTTATGATCAAGCAGAGTAATAAAGTTGTATATAGTCATTTTACCATTTAATTATCAGGCCAGAGGAATGCTATGGCCCTGCATTGAAGGAGAAGCCTGGAAATCCAATGTAGTTGGGCAAAATATTCTACCCTTGGCTCTGGGCTGACAGTAAAGAGTCGGAAAATAAGAATTGCCTCTCATATTTTACTTACAAGGAACACGATTGTGAGAACCCAGTTCCTGTATTTGGCCCATGGCTGTTATATCTGGTGTCTAAAAAGATGTCTGGGCTGATGCTTTTTCCTGTGACTGAAGTATCATCAACTATCAACTGTTTAAGGGCCAGAGCAGGTTTGGGATTCTGCCTTTCTTCTGGGGCAAAGGTAGCTCATCTGATCTACGCTAAAGCGTATGTTCTCTTTTTATGTTTGTGTGAAAATTTGGTTAATTCAATATATTTGAGAGTAATTATCAAACCTGAGGCAAATTAATGAATGCCCCAATACCTCAAGAAAAATTAGGTGGGAGCTAATAGATATCAGCAGTTAGATAACCTTATTTCCTTAAGCAAGTTGATTGAAAACAACTTTAAAGCTGCAGAAATAATAAATTTCAACAGTGAAATAGGAGTTAAGGTTTTTTCAGCTGTGTAATGGCAGTGTGATTGCACAATGCCTAGAATTAAGTGTGATTACTTGAATAGAAAAACTTCTGACATTTTTGAAGAAGCATTAGGTTTATCTCTGAAGTAAAAGAAGTCTTCAGGAATTTTATTAAAAATGCAAACAAAGAGAAAGTTATCACTCCTTGTACAGCTAGAATTTAAAAGAAGGGTAACTTTTTGAATTCTAGAAAAACCATTCTGCAATAGATGTTCTTCTATAGTTTAGTTATTAAAATATATATCAATATTAAAATATATCTATTGCAGGGTTTGATCTTTACAGATGTTGGCACATATTTAAGTGAATGAGAAATCACGGGTGATTCCAAGATGAATAATTAAAACTTGTGTCTGCTGAACTGCTTTGAGCGCTATCGTAAAAGTAAGATTATCTATAACATTTAAAGCATAAATGATAAGAACTCCTAAAATGTCCCTTTTGTCAGCAGAACATCTAGTGCAATGTTTTAGTATCAAATACGTACTGACCAAAATTGGTTTTCTTGAATGTATGTGTATCCATATGTTTATAAAGTGGGAAAAGAGGAATCATTCAGTTCTGACTTACTTTCAATCCCTGTGTATCTACGAATAAGACATATCATGTTTGTTAGTAATTCGGACTGCTTACTGCTGTAGTTGCTCATCAGTTCCTCTGTGCCTATTGTCTTTCCACACTCAAGAGGAGCACGTGGAGAGCATGGCAAACTTTCCTGGTGCCGGTACTTCACGTTTTCATTTCCTAACAAGAAGTCCTGTTCATGGCAGTGAACATCATAGTTGATGTGAGATGCAATTACTACTCACTGAAAGCAAATTAAAATTCCTTTGCGCCTTCTCTTTTGGAATGGGTTTGTGTTGAGGACGATACTTTGTTCCTGCAGAGGGTGGCAGTGCGGTACCATCCTCGAACTCCGGGAACCCCTCTGCTGCTCCAGCAGCCTCCTGACTTTGGAGGGCAAACGTGCATCGTCCTGCGCTGTCCCAGCCCGGGACCGGGGCTCTCTCTCCTTGCAGACCGATGTAAGAAGGCCTGACGCAGGTGAGGTGCATGCAGCAGGATCTGTAAATCACCATTTAAAAAAAAAAAGTTTTAAACGAAACATTGGCCAAGGCAGATTGTGGGGGCATTTTCATTACCAGAATGGTCATTCCCACCCCAGAAAAATATCGGCTGTGTTCGTTTTTAAAGAAAGTGCCTTTCCTGTGGAGCTGGTGGAAAGAAGGGTGTTGCTGACTCGGTAGCCGTGAGCAGCTGGAGGGCAGCGTGCTGGCACACGTACCCTGCTCAGGTGATGTGCACAGCTCATACCAACCACCACACCTTTGTTTAAAATGGTTGATTCACCTGCAGGAGTGGGACAGATGACAAGATACTGAAGCCAAGTTGTTTAGTAACTATGGGCTGATGTTGAAAGTATGCAGGGCAATGTAGACCTCGAGTCTTTGCCCACGGTATTGAGTGTTGATGTTACAGTGCTACAGGTGTAAAGGCTTGCTTCAGGCAGCAGCTTTATGCAACTACAAGTATTTCCTTGTCTTTCGGTGTCTCTTATCTAATCAGATCTCTGTACTGCATAAATAATCCTGCTTGTTAGAATGTTGCTGAGTGTTCAGGCAGTTCAGAGTGACATTTCTATCTTTGTAAACACTATAGGAAACTCTGGCTTAGTTGGGCTGTACAAGCAGTTAATATGTTGCTAAAACTTTAACTTAGGTTAATTTAACCTGAATTAATTTAACCTCTTTCTGCCTGTAATAGTGAAAAGATTGCCTAAGTGTGAAGAAAATTAATTCTGTTACTTACATTTTAGTGTCATGTGTAATAAAACTACTTATTACAGAAACTCCACCACAAAATTACCTTTATTTCAGAGTAATTTATTTCCATGATACCAACTTTGATGTAATAAAATTGGGTTCTTTTCTAAATATTCTTGTGAGACTTCATAGGGAATGAAATAGTGCATTTGCACTGGTTTATTTTGAAAATAATTTGAGACAATTATTAATATTGGGAATAGGGAAATTAGTATAATTAACAGCAGTAGGGAAAATATGATACAGTGAATATTCAGGTCTTTGTACAGGTCACTATCTTCAGTGATTTAATGTAAGTGAAAATTCAAAGTACCAGAACTGCAGACTGAAAATACACCAAGAACTTTAACCCCTGCAAAGAAACTTCCTCATGAAAGTCAGGGGAGCTGTTTATTTGCTCAAATACTGTTAATTAAACATTAATTGAATTTTAAGCAGCTACTGTTAAATCTTAAACAGATACTTGCTTCATGTTGCATACATTGTTCAAGACTTTTGCCAAACTGGTATAGATTTGTAACTGTGATTAAAAAAACCCACAAAATATTAATTAAATTAAAACATAGGAGCAGTACTTTGCTGCTATATGTCAGAGTAGGCTTGGCATACTGGCAGTAAAAAGGAAAGCCCTGTAGTTTGTGTAGCAAATATCTTCAGAAGCCAAAGGGAACAGACTGGGAATAAAAAATGAGGGTTAAAAAAAATTTGCATGTAATTAATTTTTGTTTATAATGTTAGCCTTGAACCAAGTCTTTAGTAATACTTCTACATTTGTGCACTACATAAGCAAAGTGTTGCATGTGACAATGCCGTTTATGTTGACCAGGTCATATTTAAATGCTGGAATTATTAATATATCACACATGGGTAAGGGACTGAAGATCTCAAAGCCTTCTTGTCATGGTAGTGGCAGAGTTGTGCCCAGTGCTGCCATACTGGCCAGCTCTCTGCTGGAAGTGGGAAGGTTCCTAGCACACCAGGAAGAAGTGTACTAGTTTGAAAACAAACCAGTGGGAGGCACCAAGTCAGAATAACAATTTAATGGGGAAATTAAAGAAAAGGAAAAACTAAAACACTGGTTCAAACTGACAGAGTCAAGATACAACCTGACACCCTGTTAGTCAGGGTGGTGGTAGCAGTCTGGTAGAATGGTGGCTGCAGTCCTCCTGAAGCGGTGATCCTGTAGAAAAAGGGGCTGCTCTTCCTCAGAGGGTCCAGTGGTGGCTGTGTAGCTCCTGTCCTCTGGAAATCCAGTGGAAGGGTTGTCTCTGGTGTTCAGCATCTCAGATTATATCCACGATGGGATACTTGGTTCCTCCCTCTGGGTGGAGCATCTCACAGTGGGGTAATGAGTCATGAGGCCAAGTGTTGATGAGGCTCATTAACAGAAGATAGTCCGGAGGGAGTTACCTATGAGTCATGTGGCAAGGCATTGATGGGCCATTAACAGAAAGATAGTCTGGGGGGAGGAGGCAAGGAAACACTGCCCCACCTGATTTCAACAGCTCATGGGGATGGTAATAGAATACACTGCAACCCAGGACAACAAGTTTATAAAATTACTTGATAGACCAAGTGTTTTAATAAACCTCACATTGTTTAAACTAATGTACTGGTGAAATAGTTTTTTTACTACATCTCTGGCTGGCCAGTTCTAACCTACATCAAGCGATGTACGTCAGTGCAGCTTATTGGAGTGAACTAGACTGAAGCAGCAGCAGAGCCAGAGTGTTTCCAGAGCTCCTACAGGACCAGTGTTAACTCAGAAAATGCATATTCAGGGCAGGAGCGTCATGTCCTCCCTGAGGTTGCTGCGGTGGCCAGCATGGAGGAAGCTCTGCTGCTTTGCCATGGGACTTACAGCAAGAGCTCCTCAGACAGTGTTTACACATCAAAACACCTAGGAAATACTTATGTGGGACAGTTGTTTTGGAAGCAGGCAATGGCACAAACTAAGACAATGTCTGGACAGACCTCTCCATGCCTTTCTGACAATTTGCACTGCTTGCTTGGCTGGCGGTGTGCAGCCTGCAGGGCAGCCGTCAGCCCTGAAGGGTTTTGCAGCATGGAGATGCCCAAGGACATGGGCCAAACTGCTCCTAGGATGCTTTAAGGTCTTCCAAGCCTGGGATGCACCACACTGCAGTGAAACAGTGAACCGGCACTGTCTGTTACCCTCCAGATCTCCCTGACCAAGGATGAGGCCTGACGGGAGCCATCTGTTTGTGAGGGGCATGGGAGCCACACAGCCCTCACTGTCCTCGCCAGCACAGACCAGTGCACTGCAGAGTCACAGCTCTTTAAGTGTACTTGCTCAGCCCCTGCAGGGTCTGGTCTCTGAGTTTCTCCCATGAGTGATTTAATTCCAATGGGACACTTCTTTCTTTCCAAGTAACTGCAAAAATAATACTCATATATCACAGTATTCCACCGCACCAAATGGGCCAGGCCTTTTCTTGTATCTATTTATCTTTTCTGCAGAGAAAATAAAAAAGGTCTATATACACGCTGAATTAGAAGACTAAAGAAAGAGGCAATCAAAAATCCAACTTAATCCTGGTTGGTTTGGGGGAGTTTTTTGCTACAGCTAGGAATCTTGATTACAGCAGGGATTTTTCATTTCATTTTTTTATAGTTTACACAAATGATCCCTTAATGAATCTCACAGCTTCTAAATGCTTGTTTCAGCAGTAATCTGGGCACAGCTGCCTAGTCTCCAGTGGCCAAGTGGCAGCACAGTTGATGCAGCACCCTAACATAGTGGCACTCACAGAGGTGGCTGGGCTGCCATTTGTTTTGAGTTTCCAGTTCCAGCCTGAATGACCAGTATTATTTTATTCTTGTGCTGAATCTTGGCTGAAGTCCTAAATCACTCTTGAACTCAGTCTTTTTGAATGTCAGTTGAGGGCATTAAGATCAGGACTTGGGGAGCAGTGCCTGTGGGATGGCTTCGACTGGTTAGCATCGGGAGTTGGTGTTGCAAGACTTTTGTTCCTTCCCTTATCCTTGCCTTTTTTTTTTTTTTTTGTAGTCATGCAGCAGTTTCTTAGAGTGTAAGGTAGGCTTATCTATTTCTTTATTGAAAGGGTAGTTGAGGTTAAGGAAGATGGTTTATTCAAGAATAGCTTGGCTGATGGATTCATGAGGATGCTGAAGGTACAGAAGATTACCTGGAAAGGGGTAATGAAATGAGGTCAAGAAAGTAAAGGAATAGTGAGCAGAACTGGGTGAGTGTGGGGAGGTGATATTAATTACTGAGGACGGCACTTGTCCTTCCCCCCTATACATTAATGGTAAGGTTAAGTTGCCTTCATTAAATCAAACTTAAGGCATGGACCATAAATATCCAACTTCCACTAGAAAGATGAAAACTACCTGGAAAAATCCTGGTGGACTTATCGTTTATTGGGAGACTTGTACAGATGTAGGTTTAAACAAATGATTTTAATGTAAGTACTGCATTCCTGCATTTTGCTCTTCCTGTACCCCAGAGAGTAAGCTGGATATAGAATTAATATGTGGAACTTTTGGATTCATACCTTGGGGCGGAAAAAAAGGGTGACGTAAAAAATAGGGGGGGAAAATCAACAGCTGCAACTGTAATTGTCATTAATTGTCAATTAATAAAGAATTAATTACTAATGAGGATATGAACAATATTCTGTAGCTTAAATGAGTGCAGTTATTAAAATGCACTCAAATAATCTAAAACCTAAAGATTTTAAGTATCATCTTTCTGAAAGTAACAAATCAAAGTGGCTATTATTTTTTATTGTAAATCTTGCTATATAAAAAATGCAGGCAAACAATATTTTCATAAATGGGTGCATTATGCAGTAGATCTTCATCTTGTCATAGCTGTCCATTGCTGTTACCTTTATTATGTTCCAAAAAATAAGTATATTAAATATCTGCAGGACATTTGCCAGGTCTCTGTTATTGGCAGTAATTCAGAGCAGCGATGACAGACTACTACATAAATTATGCAACTCTGGTACACAGTATATGCTGTCAAATTTAACTTAGTCTTTTAGACTACATCTGGAAACAATTTAAAGGAATCTCATTGCTGTTTTTCTAAAGTAAAACAAGTCTTTGTGCTTTAAACTTAGTTTAGCAGCATTTCATTCACAATTTCTTAGGCATAAAAGCACACCAATGGTAAGAAATAGAAGATGCCAAAATCCTCTCCAGAGTAAAGAGACAGATTAAGACTTCAGGTGAAAAAGCCTGATGTAAAAATATGAAAGGAGAAAATATTTTTTAGGAGAAAAGGACTACTAGGAAATGAGAGAAGAGAGCACTTAAAAGAGAGCAACCAATAGACGGGGAAGGGTGCAAAGGAAAGTGAAACATTAAAAGATCAAAGAAAAAATCTTGCTGAGGTGGGAGCTGAAAGATGGGAATGGGAACTATGCAAAAAAATACTAACAGCCTGAGGTTGGCAGTGTTTGTGTTTGTACATGCTCATGTAGCCCACCGAGGCCCCCACCCCCTCCTGAAATTCCAGGAGCTTGAATTTTAAGAAAAATGTTACTCTGGGAAAATGCATTTTGCTATTTCATACTGCTAGGCAGGCCTGTGTCACAGCGGTAGGTAATGCTTTTCCCTGAATTCCAGACTGTTCTTTGAAACAGAATATAAAAAAAAATAGTAATAATGAAAAGCACTCTGAGCAAAAGAGAAGCAGAATAGACTGGGGCTAATCTGCCAGCACTCCGAGGAAAAAACATTTTTCCCTAGCACAAAGAACCCTATTGTTCCCATGTTAAGTATTTAATTTTGCCTGCATTTAAACCAAGCTGCCTTAAAGTCTGTTTTCTTACGATGGGGAAGCATGTGCCAGTTACTGCAGCAGCGTTCAGTGGCTCCAGAGAGGAGCTGACCTCTGTGTTTTCCAGGGCTGTTCAATTTTTCTCAGCCTGATTAAATTGATTTTTGGTAGAGGAGAGTGCGACCTGCCCTTTATGGCTGGGAATTCTCACCACCTGTTCAGCACATAAAAGTTACGTGAGGGAAAGAAGCCTATGAGAAATCTGAGCACTTTGGGAAATGTTGGGTATAATGACTGATACGCACATATGTCCTTCTGGTAAATATTATTAATGAACCTTCAGCACACACACGCTTACATAGAGGCTTTGTCACTGTGCTGAAACACAAATTTTCATTTGTTCTGAGCTAGGAAATTTTTGTGCACATTCTTCACATAGCTAACAGAAGTCAGGCAAGTATTACTGTGCAGTGCCTTTCCCTGGTAGGGTGTCAAGTCTGGGAGCATCTCTTTCAATATTAGAAGAATTTCTCCTTTATTTAGCAGAAATGAGGATGCTATTAATATAAGCAAGCTGTTATTAACAGATAGTTACTCACACAGTACTTTCAATTATTTCCTCCTACAGTCACACTCGTTACCCAGTGAGGAGCTGGAGAGGGTTGTCATGCTACTGTGTTTGCTTGGGCAGTTTGGCATGTTCATAAGAGCAGAAATGAAGAGAGGAGCATGGGGGGACTGTCACTACACGAACATATTTTTAACAGGACCAAATAATGTGATTGTTGTTGCCATAGCACTCTCGCACAGCACTTCTGCCTGTGGCTACAGCCTGAGGACTTGAAGTTATGAGGAGCATACAAAAAAAGCCATGGCAGCCAGAGAAATTACTTCAATTGTCTTCAAGTTAAGGTCACCACTTGGAACTTCTGCTCTCAGTATTGTAAATTATTTAAGGCAGTGAACTTTGCCTTGAAAGCAAGTGAAAAGCTCTGTTTTTACTGAGCCAAACTCAGTTTGCAAGGATGGTATGCTTAAAGTTCCTGTACATCTTTGCATGTCCTTGTAATTGCTTTGGTCATATGGAAAAAAAATTTGTGGGGAGAAAATTGTTCCAGACTACTATAGTTTAAAGGTATTTTAGTTTAGACCATAAGAGGATAAACATCTGAAATCTCCAAAGTGTACTGACCTGGTATATTTTTACTCTGTGCAGTATTGTTGCTTGGAGAAGTTCCTTGATGCTAAAAATAACGATTTCTATCACTGTTTTCTATCTCCAAGGTTACTAAATCTTTTTAACCTGAGCATAATTAAGATTATACCTACAAAATATATTTTTAGCCTGTTAGATTTTCTGTGGTGTAATGTTCTAGTAGACACAGCTGAGTTAGAGGAAGTCTGCTCCACAGGAGAGAGAACAGTAGAAGCGAAATCAGTAGTTTCTACAGGCAGTTGTTCTTTCTGTAGCTTTTTGCATGGTTAATGACTCACAGGTCTTTAAAGACCAGCAACCAATTTAGAGAAAGAAACTTCATGTAAGCCCTTAAGAAATTTGAACTCTGTACTAGGATGTTTGAAATATGACATGTTCGAATGGGTTTGAAACTAGAACTATTCACTGAGTTCACTTTTTTGTTCTATTTTCTTGCTCCAGTGTCTTTTGAGAAAGAGACTGAAAAGGGAAAAAGTGAATTGAACATATCTGCCAGTTAGTTTGGATAATTTCAGAGGGCTAAAAGCTTCTCTTTTTTTGTTCTGCATGCTGTACTTCAAGTAAGTAATGGATTGGTGACATGAACACCTGCTGAAAGCTTGTGATCCACACAACAGAACCGCTCTCCTAAAAGCCTGACAGCCATCCTGCAGAGTATTTAAATGAATATCTGCTCACAAATGACAGCCTTTGACTGTGGATAGCTATCCATTCCTCACAGGGCCTTGTTGGGCACAGCGGGACTGGAGCTCCAAGGGCTGAGCCGGAGAGCTCTGGCACAGAATCCTTTCCCAAGCCAGGCTGGTCCTGCTGCTGCTCCACCATCCCTCCCCACCTGAGCGTCACCCAAGGCTGTATACAACTTTTTGCTTCATTAATGCAATTGCTGTCATACAATGAAATCTCTGTGGGAAATATCACCAGCAGAACCTCAGTGGGTGGATAAATCCTTATTCCAAGTGTGGCAAGCACACGTGGAAAGGGTAGCACCTTAAAAATAATAAGATTTTTTCTGCAATGAGAACTGATTTCAGAGCCTGCTGATTTGTAACTGAGATATTTAGGGTATTTCATTTGTGATTTAAAAAAAAAAAAAGCACTGTGCCAGAAAGTGTGTTGTGCAAAATCTTTGGAAATGTGACAGTTTCCTTGGAAAAGAAACTTCTGTGAAGGAATTCCTTAAAAAGACAGTCAAGCATATTTGTCTAGTCCTTCATGAATCTTTTCAGTGGGGAATATTTTTTCAGACCTGAATCTTTCCTTTGTAGGAAAAGGTATCATAGGTATTCCTGTGAATACCTATTCATATCATTTGGTTCCCTTTGTAACTTTCTTTTTTCCAGAGGATGCTTGGGAGAAATACTGGCATAACTCTTTCACACATACTAAAATAATTCTGAAAAATACTGAAATATCTTTTGTAGGAAATAGTTTGCTAAATGGAGAATTGAGTTAATAGAATTTATTTTATTGGTGCTGTCAGGTCAGTTAGTGATTTAATGACAGAATGAGAGGAACAGGGATATTTAACTTCAGAAAAAATGTTTTCAACTTGAAAAGACTCAGCCATCTGATGATGCTGAGAGATGTAGAAAGGCTATTTCTAGAACCAAGACTGTTGAACAAGAATATACTTACACATTTAAGTAGGTGAAGACACTGCTGAGTTTATATGGGGAAAATACTGACAATACAAATGACAGTTTAAACTGGATGCCAAGTTGGAGATGTGTTCATGGGAAAAGTGGATGAAGGATGCTTCCTGCATGCTGAATGATTTAAGCACACATTTTGGTGCCCAGAACAGCTCAAGGGGAAAATGTGCTTTGAAACGATCAATGTATATTTAGTAAGGAGGCAGATCTGTGAGTACGACACAGTGTTGTAGTTAATAACTTGTAGTCAGTGGTGGGAAAAGGGAAAACCACTAAGGGAAATAGAAGGATTGGAAAGCCATTTATATCATGTAGTCAATATATATGAATTTATGGATCTCAAACCAAACCTCCTTTATAAATACATGCACAAACACTATATTTCATAAAGTAAGTCTCTCAATTTAGAATTGAGCATGAAGCTTGACACAACCGGAACTGATCAATCTTAACCTTTTTCCCAAAATTTAGAAATCAATGCAAAGACTAAAAAATAAATAATTGCTTTCTTTAAATATATAATTGCTTATTGTTGTCAGCTAATTCAAAGAGAATTGAAATGGGACGAAGACTTTATATAAAGCAAAAATACTAGAATCTGTGGAAGTAATAATTATCAATCTCTTGTGAACTTGAGGTACATTATTTCCTAAAATTTGGGACTTCAAGGGAGTCTCCTTTCTCAGTCTCTTGAAGGGCAAAATTAAAGAGCAGGAAACCTCTCAGACACTAAATAAAGATGACCACAATGAAATGCATGTAAAACGAAGTCATGTAAAATGCACATAAACCCACAGGGAGAAAAATCTGGTAGTGAGAATCCAAAAGCAAGTGTGAAAATATCCAAGAGCTCACATCTCTATAGATAGTTCTCCATGGCGCTCACGGACATGCGTAAGCCTGGCACGGGCACACGGAGAAGTGAGGTGGGATGTAAGGAGGGCAGCAGGTTTTTACAGTTGTGAAGATTTTGATAAAGGAGAGTAAATAACCAATTTAATTATCTTCCAAAGCAAAGCTTACATTTGAGGCTTTCTTAGAAGGGAGAACATTTTATGCTTCTAGAACACAGGAAAGCAGGTGGGTGATTTATCATGGGTTTATTTATGGCTGTGGTTAACAAACAAATGCAAATCAGAGATGATTGGGGATTTTAAGATTTCTCCCTTTTTGCCACTGTCTTCAGATGGTCACTCTGGATGGACACAGTCAAATTCTCTTCTGCTATTAATTGAGTGACATCTGATGGACAATGCATCAACGTGCTGGTACTGGTTTCCTCTGTGGATGCTCACTTAATAAAGACCAAATCACTTAACAGAGGGTGAGTGGGTAGTCAGGCTGAATTCAGACATTTAAAAAGCATTTATTTTAAAGTTATTCCTTTTCATTTTATGTATGTTTTCCACATTATGTCTACTTTTATTCTTTTGAAGAAATATTAAGATTGGGTGACAATCTGGTCTAAATATGTACAGTTTGGAACTGTATATATATTTGGAAATATCTGCTTTGAGGTGGTTTGTCTATTTATTTTTGCCTTAGCTACCAAGGTGCTGCATGATAAATTCAGATTTGACAAAAAAATATTAACTTTGGTCATAAAAACATGGAGATTAGCTGGTAATAAAATGGTCTCCTTTCTTCAATCTTAAGGCAGCAGTTATTCAAGGCCCATATGCATGCTGCTAATTCACATTTCCTCATTTTCTTTCTGTAATTTACTAAGTTTGGGAGGTACTCTGCCTGTTAGATGGGGCAAATGGCACCCACTATCTTCCCTTATTAATTCATTATATGGTTATCACTTGTTGTTCTGATACTCTCTATTTGTTTTTTATTGTTATATCCTTGTAGAACTTTGAGGATATTTTTTCTGTGTTTTCCTTCACTTTTAGTTTATTCTACTGGAGTACCTTTCCATAAACCCCACCTACTTCTTTTTATAGAGCTCATTTCTCTTCTTGATATTGGTGGCCCCATAATATTGAAAATCAGACTAAAGATGTTATTAGTTGCTCCTAAGGGCTTCTTGCCCTGAGAGCATCAGAAAGTTGGAAATTTTTGCTTCAGTGAGCCATTATTAGGGATTGTGTACTGTTCCTGCCAGATAAAACACTAGGAAGATACTAAAAGATGCAAACTACAAGAATAAAAGATCAAAAGACTTGAAAATACCACTAGCATTTGTGTATTTGTGAAAAATCAATAATAATAGTTATGCCTAGCTCTGTTTGCAGTTGCTTAGAAGGAAAAACAAGAGCTTTGTTGCCAGCAGGGGAGCACCAATGTGCTGGATAAATATGATGACTAACGATATGAGAAGCAGATTTTTGGGCCAGGGTGTTGCTTATGATTGGGACTGTGATGGTTTTGTTAAAATTACCAAGCAAATTGAAGACTCTCTAAATTTGGTTCATCATGTTTGCAGCTGACATGGCTGAATTACCCTGAAGTGCATGAAATAACCTGAGCAGAAAGAGCAACTGGTGTTTTGTTAAGCAGTTAATGAGCAGTGATATGTTCCTTTTCAGGACATACTTCTTTTTTTTACACTAAGTTGCAGAGCATATAAAGACCAATTGTTTTTACTTTTAATATGTTAATGTGTCTTTGTAAGGTTAAATAAAGTTAGTAATATAATCTTTAATGATATTATGAGGCACTCATATTGAAAGTGTGTTGAACCTATAGAATAAGGCACTGCAGGCATGTTAAAGTTTCACCTAATAGATAATTTGCTAATGAATATGTAAACTAGGTGGGCAGTTTAAGCTGTTTGAGAGTGGGTCTTTGGTCCTGCTCCTTTCAAACCATGTGTCAGTGCCCATCATTCATTCTGAGGTTGAGCATAGGAACTTGTCTGCACATTTTGATGAAGTTTCGTGCATTTTTAACAATAAGGATGTTAACTTATTTCATTTATTGTGCAAAACCACAATTTTTCTTCAATAGTTGAGACTGTATAGAAAAATAACCTAGCAGAATAACTAGAAAATTATTCACCTCTACAAAGTCCTGAGAACCCTTTTTTGCCAGTTTCAATGAGCACCATTACTTCTGTTATGAGTTTTGTAGAGATCATACAAACAGAGTTTAACTGTTGCTCTGCAGATGTCATCTGAGCACTGTTATCCCTATATCATGAAAATAATAAACAGAGCTAGGCAGATCTCCATGCAGGGATCAAGCCCACAACCTTAGAGCTTTTAGTACCATGCTCTAACCAGCTGAGCTAATCTCAAGGAGTGGAAGGTGATACCCAGGTCTTGAGTGACAATGCCTGTGAATACTGGTATAAAGACAGCATGGGGACCTTCTCTGAAAGGACAATTACAAATATTTAAACCAAGACAAGGAAGTACGAAGACAGAAAGGAACTTAAATCCTTTTAATAGATTTTGCATCTCAGAAGTTTAAGGCTAAAGAGTAATATTTGTCTGCAGCAAGATGAAGCTGAAGGTCAGTCATCTTTTTACCTAAACACCAAAAGCAGGTTAATTTTCTTTTTCCAAGAATTGGATTCTTAAAAAATAATGCTCAGTTCACTCAGACAAATACTGTATAGCTCATTGCTTGGTTGTCTGTTTCCTCAGGAGTCATCCAAGAGGTTTGCTTTACAGAAACAAAATGCTTGGGCAATCTAAATTAAGCATTTGAACTTCAATTATTCAGAGGAACCCAGAGAGGTGGGGAGGACTTGGCCTACTGTGTTGTGAAAACTGTCAAGTCTGAGGTGACTGCAATGTGGGATGAGTGGGACAAGGAGCTGGGAGCTGTAAGAAAAAAAATCTGGCACCATGAATGGTTTTGGTTGTCTTTTGTTAATGCCTGGCCCCTCTGCCTTTCTTTCCAGAAGGAAGTTGTCCTAATCTCTTGGATTAATGTCCCTTTGCAGACCATTCTGCTCCCTTGGTCCAGGCAATTTAACATGATCACTGTTTTTCTGGAGACCTTCGTCATTTATCATGTTTCAGAGATGCTGGGGATGGAGGCCTGTGTACCTTTGCTGTCCCTTTTCCCAGGGCTGACAGCTGCTCAGTGGTGACACAAGCCAGCACACTGGGACCAAGTGCCTGGGAAAGCCCAAGGACTGTTCAGCCTATCCCCCACTCAATGTTTGCACGAGTTTCTTGAAGCTGCCACTCCCCCTTGTTGCTTAAACATACAGAGTGATATGCTGTAAACTAAACACATACCCTCGGGCCCCTAAGCAAACACAGACTTCAATATTGTTGAGCTTGGTGATGGGATGGCCTATTTCCATTTAAAATATTTCAGATTCTTTCATACCAGTTCTTCCTGTGAAAACAAGCTACTTGTGCTTCTAATGCCTATAGGTTTGTTTTCAGGCTCCCTGACTCTTTTTTCTGGATGTTTCTTTTACCCATCCCAAAGATGAGAGGTTCTGGCCCTGGATTCCAGCACTGCCATCTCAATCCCATCTCCTGTTTCCTGGAAATGAAGCTAACGTGTCCCAGTGTTCACTCACTCTTGCTTCTTTCCTGAGTCCCAAAGTCAGCATACCTCATCTGCAAAATAGGAAATTCTAGATATCCAAGAAGTTGCATAATTTCAGCCACAAACCAACACACATACAACTTGTGCAAACTTAGAGCAAAATGACTGTACATAAGTTCTTACTATGGCTAGGAAGATGTATTTTGTTCTTTCAAATTTGCTCAGGATGCTCAGTTTTGTCCTGGGAGTAGAAAAGTGGGGTTTTTTGCTATTCTTACCCACTGTTCAAGATGTGGGGAAACTACATCCTGAGCTCTCTGGTTTCCTCTTTTTATTTGTGCTTCAAGCTTCCTCCTCAGCTGTCTGGAGCCTTATCTAAGTACAAATGCTGGCCTCTAGGGCCGCTCTCTTTTTTCCTCATTTTTTTTTCTTATGGAAATGACTGTGACACAGAATCTGCTGTTGCCTTCTGCTGGTTTGTGTATTGCAGGCAGAGGTTTGCCCGAAGGCAGGAGGATCAGCAGACAGAACCAAAATGCTCTAGCAAATGTCGATCTGACCCTCTGTGGAAGGGGAACTTGGCATTTCTTACCACATAAGGCTGAAACGTCCACTCCTCCCCTTAGGCTGTGACAGAGGATGGGGAAAGTGTTTCCTCACTGTGTCTTTCACTGAAACAGAACAGCTGCAGAATAGTGTGTAATACCACCATCCCCTGATCTTGGAGCTGTGGAATACTACTCACAGGTGTATCAGTCCATCACTTCAAGTAGATCATCCTCAACATAGAAATCTGTTCCCTGTGGCTCTGTGAATGACCTGGATATTTTTAGGTGTAGTAGACCATCACTGTTCACAGCAATCCTTCCCCATGGGGCCTTCATGTTCCAGGTAACAACTTCCTCTTGTGTGAAAACACTGCTGTGTGTTTCATGGTCATTGACTGATAATGTGTCATCCTTCCCCATAAAAGTTTCATCTGTCTCAGTTTGAAACTGAACCTTCCCAGGAAAAAAAAATAACAAACATAAAACCTATCACTGGCAGACTAGTGTAAAAAAGCTTATTGTGGTTTGTCAGGTACATGCACAATTTTAAAGGACTTGAAATACACGGGTCTGGGCATCCTAAGAGGTGTTCAACATGGTGTGATGTCATGTCTATTTTTCTCTGAGGGGAGCTTGTGTATATCTTCCACTTGTTAAATTTGGACTTCTCAGCCCATAGGTGAGCTCAGCTGACCGAGTTTATTGAATTTCTACCTGTAGAGACAGTGAGTCTAAGCACAGTATTTGCAAAATCAGTTCTAAATTCTGACTATTTTTAAAAACTACTGCTTGGTTGAGTTTAATTTATCCAACGTGTGGCATTTTTGTATATATTTGCTTTATTTCCCGTTATTATACTCTACCAACAAATATTCTTTACAGAAGTAAGTGTGTAAGCTGGTACATAAGCACTCATACTTCTAGTAGACGTTTTTTTAAGTATTTCTTGGTGATACATCTGTGCAGTTGATATTACAGTGAATACTTTAAAATTTGCATTTATTAACTAAGCATTGCATCAGCTACTCCTATTTCTTACAAAAACTGATGTGCAAGGTGACCAACAAAATTACTTCTGCCATGCCATGCTAAACCATCTAAAAATGTTGCTGTCTTATCTCTGGAAGATCAGTTCTCTCTTGCACTTCCCAGGCCAATTTTTCTCATTAAGATGACAAACACTCAAAGTCTACCTTCATCTCCTGAAACATTCCTCCTTGAGCTTTTGAACCAAAACTGACAGAAATTCACAAAGAATCTAATCACTAAAACCTAAGTTATGTATATTGTTTTATTTTGTTGGTCCCTATTTTCCTGTTCCCAGGAAGATGATAAATGGGAGTGTTGTCTTACCAGATGGAGTAAGACAGGCCAGGTCAATACTTGTGAAGGAGAAAGAACAGGTCATTGTTTGTGATGGGCTGCAGTAATGGAAGGGATTTGAAATCCCATGTTCAGATGGGGTTCTCCAGGCCCTAGCATCAGGATCCTGCTTTTCCTGTCTCTCCTTGGGGCAAGAACTCTGGAAGCTGGTGGTAGGCACAGAGCTGGATGGTGTCCAGTCACAGAGAGAAAGTAGAAGTGGCAGCTCTGAGAGGGGAGCAGATTCTGGCACAGGCAGAGTGGCTGACTGCAGGTACTGGTGGCCTGTGCTCCAGTGACTTCTCCCCCTGGGTGACCAGCAGGGAAGATGCTGAGAAGCTGGTGCCCACTGCTCTGAAAAGAAAGTGAAAGAGCCAGGGTGGTTCACAACTTCCTTTGCAGTGGGAGGCTGACAGCTCTGTAGGCAGTAGTGTGGAGACACTTGTGGTTCCTGGCATGGGACTGAGTGTCATAAGCTATGAAGAAAAGTTGCTGAGACTCCTCCAGCACTACCCAGTATTTCTTATTTGTGGTGAGTCAGGGATAAAAAGTGGTGGAGGGTGGGATCCCTTCAGGCCTTCCAGGGAAGAAGTCTAAAAGTGGCTCTTTCATGAAGTTCCCCAGGAGATGTAGCCAGAGGTGTGAGTTCATTCCATGGGACAGGTAGGTGCAGGAAATTTTCAGCAGTTATTGCAACTTTGTCTCCTTTCATGATTTGGTTGAGTTTTTTCCTGCGGGCTGGACCTCATCTAGAAACAAGGAAGGACATCTCTTCTCTGGACACTTTTGTGTACCTCGCTGGTGTGGAGGGTATCTGTGCAGTCTCGTGCGACTGAAGAAAAAGCAAACAAAAACCGCAAAAAACCCCTACACTAACAAAATGCTTTCTCTCTGTAGCCACAATGCCGTTCTGCCCCCCGAGCCAGGGATGCAGTCCTGCTCCAGAGCACCGCTTCCCTCGGGTAGCCCCGGGCACGCACCGCAGCCCCCGGCCGTGCGGGACCCTCCGGCCCGGTGGAGAAGTCCGAGGTGCTGGTAACGTGGCAGCTCTGAGGCGATCCGTGTTCAGAGAAAAACAGGAGGTCAGCCTGCAAGTTGCACGAATTGAGTCATGTAGAGTTAAACTAACCCCTCCCACAGCCATGGACCACTAAAGCGCCGATTTTCATGAGCACCTCTCACTAAGGCAGCTCGGAACCGGCAGAGGCTGAGAGAGGAAGGAGGGGGGAGCGCGGGAGGAGGGAGCGAGCACCGGCAGTGATGGACGAGCCAAAGGGTAAGGACAGAAGCGAGCGGCCGCTCTCCGCAGGCAGCCCTTACCCCCGGCGAGGGGCGCGGGGCTCGGCGGGGAGCCCCCGGGGTGGCGGCATCCCGCGGCCGGCGCTCCGGGGAGTCTGTGCATATTCATGAGGATCTCCTTCGGGATGTGCCAGTCAGGCGGGAGCTGCGGCTGCGGCATCCCCGGGCGGCGCGTCCCTCCCTCCGCGCCCGCGGAGCGCTGCCGGCGGTGGGCGAGGGCTCCGCGGCGGGGGCTCGCCGGGGTGGGCGCAGCCTTGCCGCAGTCCGCCCCCGGCTGACATCATCTTCCAGCCCTTGGACTGCTGGTCGCTCCTGAAGGGACAATGCCGAGTTGTGACCGGGGAGCCCGGGCGGGGGGCCGCGGCTGCTCGGGGGGAGCCGGCGGCGGCCGCGGGCTGGCGGTCCCCGGGCGGTGCAGCCGGGCGGGCGGGAGCGGGGGCTCCGCGCCGGCGGCTGCCAGAAGTTTGTCCGCGTCAGGGCGAGGGATTCCCTCCCCGCCGCGGGCAGGAGCCGGCGGCGAGTCCCGGCTGCCGCCCGCGCTGTCCCCGGGGCCGGCGCCGCGCTCCAAGGGCGAAGGGGGCGGGGAGGGGAGAGCGAAAACTCAGTGGAAGTGTTGGCTATTAGGAGACCTCGGTGGGAAACAAGAGCTCTGAGGCTGGAAGCAGGGCGGTGCTGGGTGCGAGGGGCTCTCGGTTCACAGGCTCGTCAGAGGAGGATTCCCCACTCGGCAGCCTGGCAGCCCTCTGGCCTTAACTGCGCTCCTGAGGATGGGGCAGGGACCCAGCAGTAGCTGCAGATTCTTATTGCACCGTGATTTTTCTACAAGATGAGTGTCTTGTACTTGGCTTTGCCTTTTATAATCAGCTGACACGGTGCACGTAGCAGCACTAGTCACAACGTTTGGCAGAAACATTTCCTAGTTTAGTATCAGCTTTTTTCTATCTGGGTGCTTTACCCTCTGTTTACAGCTCCTTCTGCAACACGGTCCGTCTTTCCGTACTGCTGACAGCACTGCGCTCTGTGCGGGGCTTTCAAACACAAAGCAGGAACTCGGGCAAGTACGCAAGAGGCAGTAAACAGGGAAAATATTTGGGCAGATAGTTTCTTGTTCAGCACCAGGTGGAAGTCGCTCATTTATCATTGTTATGACAACGGGGAAACAAAGTGTGATTTCTTTTTTCCCCCTAGAATAAACAAAATGGTAAACTAGACCTTTGCAACGTTTTATCTTCATAGAATATAATAAATGGCATTTGAGGGGAAGAAGCATTTTCTCAGTCTGACGTACATCAAAATTTAAAGCAAAGACTGGCAGAAGGAGAAGGTTAGCTCATTAGTTTATGCAGTCATGAGTGAAGCTGGAAATATTTGGAGATAATTTTCCTCTACTGAGAAGGGAGATAAGAATAGCTTCGAAACCAGTCTTTTAAAACTTTGATTCCAAAAATGAAATATAATGCTTTAACAGAGATGTCTTTTCTAGTGAGTGAGTAATCACGGGAAAGAAACTTGGATAATGAGAACTGATTTAGGAAAAACGACCAAGTAAGCCTTCTTTTAGAAAATGGAATTTTAAAGAGACAGAAGGAAAGTAAAGGAAACTGACAGTACTCAAGCCGATTGCAGATGAGGCAATGATGGTGCCAGAACGGGCCAACCTGCAGAGTGTGCAAGTCTTGCAAGACCCTAAAGAAATAGCATTTCATGTGTGTGGGAAAAGAAAACAGCACACAGTGTTTCTGAGAATGCCTCTAGCAGTATCTCTGCAAGAGGCAGCAGTCAATGGGCCCAACACGGGGCAGTCTGGGACAGGAGGCATCTATCAGGGAGTAGGAAGGTTCCACCTTGAAAGGAGGCACGAATGTACACCAAGGGCAGGTCCTTTCATCAGAAAGGAATTATTAGGAAGTGTTTCAGTAAGACAGCTGTTTCCTATAAGCCTTGTCCACAGGGACTCTAATAAATGCATTTGGAACATTAGTCTTTGGTTTTAGAAAGCCTGTTCTTGAATACTGGTACTGTCAACTCTGCTTTGAAATTTGGATCAAAATGCTAACATGGCCAAGAAAGAAATTCTGTTTGGGATGCTACAGAGCAACAGGTTATATCATTGATCAGTGTGAATACTTTGTTGGGCAGAAAGCTTGAGAGCCTGATAAATACGTGTTACCGGAGGATGCATGGGTGTGCTTCAGTCTGGCAAGAGCATGACACTGATCTCACGTAGACAGCAGTGAAAATCAATAAACCTTCTAAAATGTATCTATTTTAACATTAAATGTACTCATGTAGTAACTCTAATATGGAGGTCTCTGTATACACAGAGACGAATTAACCTCTGTCAAATGACTGCTCTCTATAGATTGTTCCAGCATGGAAGAGCAATAAAGCAAAATCCGATGGGGGGAAAAAAAAGTAAAGGAATGTGAGTGGAAAATCACAAATTTAAAGAAGACATATTGAGCAGCCAAACCAACATCAAAACCAAGAATGAAGATGACTTTGATTTGTTCATTCGGGCAGTGAAGACAGCAAATAGAAGTTAAAACAAATTAATGGAAAGGAAGTGCAGAAAGAGGAAATGGAAAACATCTGATGAAAAAGGCAGACTCTGAATTGGGGAAGATTATTTAGAGAAAGTAAAGATGTCAGGGGGAAATCTATATTTATCAGGACCAGGCACAATTCAAAGAAGGAATTTAGTGTGCCTCAGGAACAAAATAATGCATGTAGGTCAATTGCATGATCATTATGGAGGTGGACAGGGCAAGATTTTAACGATGATGCAGGAAAAAAACAGAAAAGTGTTGTTTAAATACTTTTCCAAATTTGGGGGGGAAGGGAGGAAGTGAATTCTGATATGAAGGAGTATTTCATGGATGTTCATGGAAGTAGCTTGTTTTGTAGATTAATGTTTTTGGGGCAAAAAAGTGTTACAACAATTTGAAATGAAATGTGCCGAACGCTTACTGAGAAGATCTGTATGCTGTGATGTTCATTTTCAGCAAACTGGAACACTGTGGATATCCCTGGCAATGGGAAGAATGCTATTGTTCACCCAATATCCCAGCAGTATGATGATGGGTATCCTGGAGAGATATTGCCAATTTAGTTTGACACCAGTTTTATATAAATTACTGGATGAATCTCCTCAGTAACCAAATTTTAATAGCTAGTTTGATTATATTCTTTTGTCTTCACAGAGGATAAAACTTATCAAAGTAACTTGCAGAAGAACATTGTAGAAATGAGTAACATTGTCAAAATGGAAAACGGAATGAATGCATGGAGAAGGAAATTACTCATCCCAGACAGAAGCAAACTTATCAGTTCCCATGGCCCCCTCAAGTGAGCATATTGGTCTGAATCCTAGAATGGAGATAGTCCCACTTACAAGAGTCTGTAGCAAGAACTTCAAGGAATATGTTTCTTTTGGGTTTGGAACTTGGCTGGAGAATGCACTTATAAGAAGGAGTGGTGGGAAGTACTTCAAGCACTGGTAGATCTTTGCTTTCTTGAAGGATCTTTTGTTTACACAGTATGTCAGCTGACTTTGAAAAATAGATGTCACACAAGCCTGGTGTGATTCCCATTTGGAAAAAAACAGGCTGCATTTTGTCTCATGCATGTTATCACCCATTGAAGTCCTAGGAAAAAAATAAGTGTTCTTAAAAGCTGAGTGGCTTTTGAACAAATCCGGGCTATAAGTTAAGGGACTTCTAAAGCCTGACTCTCCTGAGAGTTAAGAACCCCTACACGAAAGGGGAACTGGAAGAACTGATTTCCCTGGCTGCTATTTGACAGGCATGGTCTGGATTATAAGGGTAGGGCTGGGAAGGCACTGGTCCTTTATTTTCCAGCTAATTACTTGCACTTGTTTTATTTTCCAGAGACAAAAATGTGGTTGAAAAGAGTAAATATGAATACCTTCCATGTTTAAACTTCTTCACAATAGATGTGCTTCTGATGTTGTTCTGATTGCAAAAGTCTCCCTCTGACTCTCTAGCAAAGAATGAACTAATGGATTGAGACCTGGATAACAATAGGCCTCAAAAATAGTAATCAAAGGAAATAATCACGAAACAGCTGTGTTTTCAGAGGTATTCTGGAAGAGGCCTGATGGCATTAGACATTTCCAATAATGATCTAAAAAGCATAAAATCATTGCTGATTTGCAGATGGAGTTTGTCAATTCTAGGAGGACCAGTACAAATACCAATTAAGTCAGAGGAAAAAGTCTAAAGAAGCCAAGAGTGGTTGGAAAGATAAAGAGCAAATAAAAGGCTTTAAGCCAAGCTTGTAAAAGCACAGCTAATGTGACTTTGGGAAGAAAATTGGACATTCAAACACTGAATAGACCAGAACAATTTCCAGACAATGTTGTTCAGAAAAAAAATATGTAGAGGTGTGTATGTATGCATGTGTATGTCTATAAAATATTTATGTCTGGGACAGCCATAACTCAGAGGTTTTGGTTTCTTCATTACCATGGAGGGAGAAGGTTGTCCTCTAGTCAACCTTATTGTGACCTGCAGTCTGTTTGCCCCTTGACTTGTAATTACCAGAAGCATATCGAGAACCCTCGAGGAATTTCTAGAGGAGAAAGAATAAATTTAAGAGTCTGGACACCTGAAAAGCAAAGGGTTACAGAAGCTATAATCATTCATAATCTTTTTGGTTTCACCTAAGTTGCATAGCTGGCTTACTGTGGTGCAAAAGTATCATACTTAGTCACATTCCTTCTTTTCCTAAGACATCTTCACACCTGTGGGTTTGAGAGCAGCTAGGAAATGAAACTTCTGGGTTAATACCCTCTGGGCAGGTATTTTATACCTTCTCACTAGCTCAATGTCCAATAACAGTGTTCCACAGAGCTGGATCTGCTTGGAAGTGTGTTGAGACAGGAGCTGCATTCTCAGCTTAGAAATTATCTGTTCAAGGTGGTTAGGATGTGGTTAAAGACAGAAGTGTTCAGGCTGAACTTTGGGATGAAGTAGGTGATACTGAAATTACTTTGGGCAGCCACTTCATAAGAAATTAGTATTTCTTGAGACTGATCAAACTTAAATTGTAAAATTTTAGACTCATGTTCACGAGAGAAGCACCCCAGTTGGTTTTCTGAAAGCTGAGTTAGATGGCGACCACTAATAAAATCCTATTTTATTATTGTTTTGTCATCTAGGTGTGAGAACTGGCTTTATGTTTCAACTCAGTGGAAACCTCCCTTCCCTGAGCAGAGCTGAAGGTTTATGGTAGGCATTTCCATCAGTGTCTCTTAGTCACAGAGCTGTTGCCAGAATGCTCACACGGAGAGCAACAGAGCCTAAGGGTGCACATCTACAGTGGTGTCATTTGACATGAATCTTGCTGCTGAAAGAGAAGAGAAAAGGTGCCTGTCCTTGCTTCTAGCCTTGTTCTTTTTATTCTGTGATAACTTCCAGCTTGTCTAACTTGAAAGTCAGCACCAGCTCGAGCGAGAGAACAGAAGGAGGGTAAGGGTAGAAGTCCCTTTGATGAAAGTTTTTGGGGGGTGCAGTGGGGAAATCTTCACTGCAACACAAGGAGAGACACAAAACAAGCCCTGTGCTCTGAAACACTGCTGCATTAGCAGTACAAATTAAGAAATGAATTAAGGGGGAAAGTGAGAGGCCAGATGGAAGAGAACAGAGTTGGATAATGCACACTGAAGAAATTCATCTGCTCACATCATCTCATGTGTTTGCTGCCCCCAACTGTGGAAAATGCTGGAAATACCTATTCCCCATCCTGCTCTTCGGGCTCCTTGTCCCTCTGTCCCTAGAGCTGCACTGGCCGTTCACACTCAAGGGTCAGTGCTGTCACTATTCTGTTGGTGTTTAGCCACCACCAGCAATGCCACAACTCTGCCTACTACGGTTCTTGTCTGAACCCTTTGAGGCCCATATTTGTCCATTCCAGCTTGGGAAGAGCTTTCAGTGAGGATCTGCAGAGCCGCTTCACTGTCTTCCTTCACATTGCTTTTCAAATTCCCTTTGTGCTGCCAACACAGGGATTAAGTCTCTAGTATGAGGAGACATGTGTCCATCAGTCTGACCCACTCTACCCCATGCTCCCTTGTGACCTCCATCCAGCTGAATGCTGCATCTCTTCTGACCAAAAGGAAGCCTTACAGGGTGGCTGACTGATTTACAGGCTGGGACTTGTATGTTTGAGCAAACATTTTTATTTTGCTTAACTAGAAGTTAAAGGCTCTTAGTTTGATTTGTATTCTCCCCTTTGTTTCTGATCCTCCTGAGAATCTTTGCCCTGATCACAGATCCTGGTGTGTTCCTGATGGAGAGGATGCAAAGAAAATGAACCTATTTTTACAAAGGAATGAGATTTAGTTTGTTTTTTCATTAACTGTCTGCAGCCTTTCAGCCATAGCTCAAACCATCCCTGGCCTTTGAGCTCTGTGTGCTGACTGGAAAAGGTGAGTCAGCAGCTCAGGACTCAGAAACCACTTCAACCACTCATTTGGTTCTCAGCACTGTCACAATCTGCTTGTAGGGATCCTGAGACAGTAAAGAGGCAGATGCTGGTTCAGCTGCTGTGAACGTTTCTAGCATTCACCCTGGGCTTAGCAAGAAGGGGTAGACTCCTCCAAAAGTGAGGGCTGGAGGGAATTTGGGAGTCCCTTCAGTACAGCTAATGGGATGGGAACATCCAGAGTGCATGGCAGAGCCCAGGGAGCAGGCAAGCAGCGGGAGGAAAGGTGGAGCTGCTTTGTGGAGGGTGGGTTTGGTGGTGGGGACAGGTAACAGAATGGGATTTGTCCCTCTGCTCAAAACTGTCCCTCCCTGCTACCTGCTCTCTGCCAGAATGCGAGTGGGCAGCTCTTGCCAGGGAGAACATCTGCTCTTCACCACAATCAGCCCCTAGCTGCTGGCTCCAGCTTCTTTTGGGAAATGTACTGGAAATCTGCAATTTTGTCTTGAATTGAATGTGCCAAATAAGTTGATCTAAGGCTTCTATATATATATATTTAGTCTCACTTCACTGAAATCATATAGGAAGTTTGCTCTTTGTCAGCTTTGTTTGAGACTGCAGTAAACACGAAAACAGCGGAAGCCAAAAAGAATTTTATTCTGGTAAATCCAGTGGTCAGGCTCTTGTTTACAATACTTAGAAATACTGCTGTGACCAAAAACATGAAAGCGATACAAAAAAGAAGAAAATAATGTTTCAGCAGGGTTCTTTAGACTTTATTCTGTCATTAACTAAAGAGAATTAGGACCATATTTGAAAGGTGGAACTATGGCACAAGACAGAGGTAGGATAGTCCCTTTTGTGGCAGAGCAAACACAGCAGTTAAGCAAACTGTGAAACTAAACCACTGCACTTCATCTTAAAAATAGTGGTTTACAATAGAACCTGGCCCCATGCTCTGAACTCTTTGTTAAAGACAGTAATTTCACAATTCCTTTTTAGGTTACAAAGTGTGTCTCAGCTACAGAGACTAGTAATTTCTCTACCAATTTAAGAATCTTCAGCGCTGTGGCCACTTGGCACCTAAGAATGTTAACTGGATCCCATAGGCCTTGCTGGGAATAGATGTCCTTCTGTAAATAGGGATTTGGCTAACTTCTTTTGCCCCTATATTTCTCAGGAGTCTGTAACTATAAATTTACACATCTTGGGAATTTTTCGTGTGGAGTAGCAGTTAGTCTTTAGTTTATTGGCATCTTTATAATGTAGTAATGAATTCTTTTAACTCTGCTGGTTTCTCCTTCCGCTGTCCCTGAAGTTAGTCTGCAGGAAGGAGACACAGGGAATGCCTTCATTCCTCCATGGGACTCTGATGCCTATGTTTCCCTTTTCCAGCATTTTTCTTCTAACCTAAATGACATTTTCAATTTTTATTCCCTGCTTTTAAAGTTGCAGCACAACTGCATAGAAATTTTAGTATGAGTCATGTGTATCTTACTGGACCATTAATCTCCAAATTGTTGTTAGTCTGGCAGAACATCAGAGAATATATCAAAATGATGGAATTTAAGAGTAGTTGTAGCCAAAGTGTGCTGCTCTTTCCCCGGACCTTGGGAATTCTGCCTCTCTGCAGGAAGGAGTGTGCTGCAATGCCTGGTCCATGAGAGCTACCCAGACAAGCGGATGAGGTGGTCCACAGGGCAGACACTGGGATGTCTACTGCTCTCTTGGTTTTTCACCAACTGAGGAAATAAGGCTAATGGTGCTGACCTCCGTAAACTCCTTGGCAATATATGGGTGAAAAGCTCTGTGTCAAATTTAAGTGTTACGATTTTTTATTCAGGAAAGGCTGACAAACCTATGATGGAGGGCTCCAGCATTACCTGTTTTGTATTAGTTTCCCATATGATGTGGGCAGACAGTACTGCTGAGGGCTGGAGTCGGCTGTGAAAGCCACAGAGTCAAGGGGAGCCTGGCAATATTGCGAAAGTATTAAGAGACCTGGCCTTGCTTGGTGTCTGTGTGCTGGGAGAAGGCTGGACTCATAAGACTGACATGAGAAAATGTGCATGCACAAAAGCCTTCTTGTGGGTGTTGTGGCTCTGCTCTGGGATAACTGCAGCTGTCCCGTCTCACAGGAGCTTTATGGGAGAAGCTGAGGTCAATGCCAGCCTTGCCCTGCAAGCCTGGATACAGGAACAGTACCAGGTCTCTGCTGCACTGGTGACAATGGTCTCACCCTGTACAGTCACAGGGAGCTGCTCTGCCTGTGACAGGCTGAAAACAGCTCCAGCTCTAACACTGTCGGTGAGATCTTGGTTGTAAACTATTTTAAATCCTCTGTGGTGAGTTGGGCAGTGACACTCAGGGACAGGCTTCAGTGTTGCTCTCCAGGATTTCAGCGTCCTCTGACTTCCCAAAGACTGCCACTGCTTCTGTGCCCGTGGATGCTGTGCCACCAGCTCCGAGCAGGAGAGCTGGCTACATCTGAGCAGCAGAGTTTCACGGTTATCCCAGCAGCCCTAAACCTACTTTGCTGTTGTCATAACCTAACGAAGCCAAGGAGACCTTTTCCCAGCTGCAATGGTGGCCTGTGAAAACAAGGTCCTAGCACACCATGACTAAGGTAGGTGTGCAGCTGGAGGAGCAGCAGTACTACAGCTGGCCTGGAAGAAATGAGAATGGAAGTGTGTGTGTGTGAGGCAGGAGAAAAAGAAGCAACAGATCAAGGAGCAAAAGAATGGTCTGTATTGATAACCAAGGACATAACTGACTGCACTAAAACTGGGTAAGTGCTGAAAAACGTGTTTGCGACAAGTGTGGCCACCTGCGCCATGATAAGCCTCACATGGGTGGCTTGCCAGGAAAAGGCCTGGGTGCTGATAAAGCCGCTGTGCGAGCGAGTCCTTGGGGAACAAAACTGCTCAAATAACAGACAGATCACAGTAAACTCCCAGCACATCCTCTCTGCAAGTTGTCCTCCTCCTCTCCCGGCAAGCAGACGGACAGTGGGAGCTAAGGTACCCAAAATGAGGGGGGGAAAAAGGCACTGAGCAGCCACCTGTCCTAGATAAAAGGGATTTCCAGGCAAAAGGATCACCCTGTGGTAACCATTAACTCTGCAAGATGGCAAAAGGCCTGCTCAAGAATGTGTAGCTTGTCACTGAAGAGGAACCCAAGAGGTGCAGTGAGGATTTGGCATTTGGCACCCTCAGTCTCATCTCACACAGGATCCTGCCAGAGCACCTGGGCGAGCTTGGTGCCTGTGAGTATGGGGGGAGCGAGCGTGGGTGAGAAAATGGGACCAAAATGATTCTTCAAAACAAACATCATCTTCCTGTTTCGTAAGGTCATGCGCTGTTGCTGCATTGGTTTGCTGTATCATAGATACATGAAAAACTTCTCCATTCTTAAACAAAGCTTTCACATCTTTTTTCATTTATAACTGATAAGACCATCAGAGTTTAAGAAGCTTTTGTTTCGCTGTGATCGATGGTGCAAAAATATAATCAGGTCCAAATTGAGCTGTAAGAGGCTCTAAGAGCTGAAAAATACTGGATAAAAACATCAGACAAAACAGGAGGGCAAGGAAAGTTCTCAGATGCTTTCAGTGATGGAAAGTGCAAAACAGAAACTACTCCCAAGCACTTTGACTTCGCCGTTCCCCCCCAAAGTAAGTCAACTTCCCACATGCCTGCATAAAGGCTGAGCAGGTCATGGCCCAGGAAGAGACCTACTGCTGAGAGTCATCTGAGTAAGACTGCTGTGGGAGCCCAGCCAGGTTATAAATGGATTGAAGGGTAGGGTTCCCACATCTTCTCTGAGGAGACAGCCCCAAAGAGTTACTGTACAGCTCCTGTTTCTCCTTCAGCTGCTAGCCTGCATTTCCATATTTCACATCTCTTTAAGTGAGCCCCATCTCTTTGGGATCAAATCCTGCTTTCGATTAGTGTTGCTGGCCTTACGAGCATCTGAGGTTTGAGTTGTTCTTTTCTTGTTTGTCTTTTTCTGAGTTTTATTTTTTCTCGTGTAAGATGGTGGTTTCCATAGATACCTTGGACATTATTTATTTTTCCTTCCTGGACATACAGTTCCTTCCAATGAATTACAGAGCAATTTGCCAGTTCTGCTTGAGGCCTTGGTTCCTTCGTCCATATCGCTGCTACACTGAGCATTTTTACAGTGTTGTTCTAACACGTCATCTTGATAAGCTGCCTTGTTGTCTTTACACGGCTTTCAATCCACATGACGAAACTCCTGTCCAGCCAGTTTTAAACTCAAAAATGGTACATTGCATGTCTATTTTAGGATTTTGTACTGATAATTGTTGGAAACTTTAGCTCAGCTTTTCTCTGCTATGGGTAACTGTTAAACAGAACAGTGTTTTGTTATTTTTGTTCTCCTTCCCCCCCACCCCCTGCCTTGAGAAATGTTATCAAAGGACAAAGTCTGGCAAAGTATTCAGGATTGGTATGCTCCTAAATGAGAGCTCAGATAGCAACGACGTTGCTCTTTCAGACAGCTCTAGCATGAGTTTTCTCTCTTTATCCTGTCTCCACCTTGTCCCGGAGGAACGCTATGTCCTGGATTGCAGAGATAGATGCTAATAGGAGTCGCTGCTTGGTACTTAGTGGTGAGAAATTTGAGCACTATCAGTCTCCCTAAATCCTAACAGAAGCAAAGAAAAATCTGGATGGTGTAAGTTACTGCTTTCTTGGGTCTATTCTGCTCTTATCAGGCTATTCAATGCACAAGCAGGGCTGTTCTGCTGATTCAGCATCACAAGAAATGATGCCAGGGCAGCTCCAGGCCACACTTAAGGAATTACAAAGGAGACCATTAGGGTCACAAGTTTTCTCTTTAGCTGATTTATAAATGGATTTGTTTTCTTTCTTGCCCATTTCTCTTCCCAGAGCTGTTAATAAATAACCTTTTCAATGTCCCTGCTCCTGCAGGAGATGTGAGGAAAATGTGTGCTCGTGTGAACTCGCTGCAAGCTCTGCAGCTGGCCTGGAGATCCTGTGGCTGGAAGGTGGGCTCCGACTTGAGCTTGGGACCTTCCATCCCTAGTCAGAGGGAGAATGCTGCTGAAAGAGGCTGGGAAACACAGTGGCCCCAGGGAAGCAGCAGACCTGTAGCTCCTTTCTGTGTGGGCCCTGGGTTGCTGGACAGAAGGGTGGGCTGCTGTGACTGTTCCCCTGTACTCATGCTGCCTTATCCAAAATATTTCATGTTTTTAATTTGAAATATTTGAGGCAAGAATAGTGGGGGGAGGAGGGGAAGATTAATGGATAATAAATTGAAGGCCAAACTATGGCTTGATTATAAATGGGTTTCTTTTCCTGAGCCTAATTCTCCTCTCAGGATTCACTGCACATCCCAGTAATAAGTAATTTGAACTTTAGAGATTAATAGCACCCTGTGTCAGCCCATTCATCCAGAAAAACTCCTTTGCTGTTTTGTTACATGTCGGCATGAGGCTCCAGCCTTTTCAAAGTGCTCCTCTGAGCATGAAAATTTAGATTCATATTTTCCTTATTACCTTTGTAATTTCCAAGAAGTATTTCTTCTCTTACGCTCAGGAACTTTGTCAAGGCCCATGCCCCTCAATAGCCTTTGATCCCATGTTCCTTCCCACTGGTCGTCACTAAAAATACCACAGGGTAATTTGTTTCCTGCTATTTGAAATGGAAATTGTAGCAGCATGAGGAACAGAGAATTATATTCATGCCAAATATCATGAGCTGAATTCTCCTCATGGTTTGTGGGAATCCTAGTTATTAAAGCTGACCTCTGAGAAATCAGTATATTTTTCCACAAGGCCTGGATGGTGGATGTGCTCCTCAGCAAGATAAAGGAACTATTCCAGCTGTTCCTTGTCCTGTGCTCTCAAATGATGAATGGAGATAGCAGTGCTGACAGCTGGAGGTAAACAGGTGAGTTGGGAAGAGTTTAAGCAGAGTGCTATCTTTACACATGGCAGCCCTAACCCTGAGCTGCTGAAAGGAGGCAGCAGAGCTCCTGCCCTGCCTGAATAGCAAGGGGGTTTTGCTTCATCTGCTAGGATGGGTTGCAAAGGGAAGGTGCCTACAGTATTCACTGCTGCAAATGGGGTGCTATGCATGCTAAGGGAGGAAAAACTCACTGGGTACCTTATAGGACTGAGAAATGCTCCTCTAAGACAACAAATCCCTGTGCTGAAAATCACAGAATTAAGGGGTGGCACAACCAGGATATAGGGAAAATCCCAGGCACAGCTAGGCACTGCAGCTTATGCACTCTCGTGAGGGACTGCTGCGGAATGGGCATCATCCCCCAGGGCCCTTGCAGTGGCTCTGCTGATGCTGCACCAGCTTGGAACAGTGGGTGTGTGTCTGTGTTCAGTCTCCAATGGTTTTTGGTCCTGAATGGGAAGTGAAACTTCAGAAGAAAAGCTGATTGCTTTGCTGTGCAGAAATCCTTGGGCAGCACAGGCAGCGGCTCCACTTGCTGACGTGTGGCACTTTGGGCAGCTGTGCTGTTTATTTTGGAAAGCAGGGAAGTGAGCCCCTGAAAGCAGTAATGTTTAATCAACACACAAGGTGATCCCAGGAATCTACAGTTCAGAGAAAAACAGCCTTGAGGTGTGGTGAGAGGCTTGGTGGCCTCAGCCCCTTCAAGGCAGGGAAGGTTGTCAGTGGAGAGGGCATAAGGAAAACTGGTGACTGCTGGGGTTTTGTTTTGGCACCGCTGGCAGTCAAAGTGTGCTGGGTGCAGAGCATGCTGTGGATAACGGGGGGTTTGGGTCTGTGATCTGTTTCCTCTGCAGTGATTCCCTGTCAGAACCTCCTGTGGGGCGTTGCAGCATTTACAAAGCTCAGGACTTTTTGTTCTCCAGGAAGTTTCTGAACTTGCTGGCCCAACGTGGGAGTTGAAGGGGGAGTGGTTGTTCTGGAGGCTGTTTCCTCTCTTTTTTTCATGATGACTTGTACATCCCCCTCATGTGTGGGTGGTTGATAGGACACAGGGAAGGGTGGGCTCTACTGGGTTGGTGATGTGACTCACACATCACCCATCTTCCAGTGTAAGCAGTAGTCCTGCTGTCTTAAGCAGCAACAGTAATTAAATAGTTGTTCACAATAGCTGCCTGGGGATGAACAGGGAGCAAGTGACCAAAGCAACTGAAAGCTAGTGCCCATTGCCAGCCAGCATGCTGGAGAAAGAGAAGGGCATGGCTGTCTATAGAGGGATGAGAAAAGCTGATATGATGGTGCATTTTAGTGAAAGACAAGGCAATTTCTCAAAACTGAGGGTGACCACCTCACAATTTGCAATGCATTACTTCCAGCTCAAGAGGAATGTGTGTTGACCACAGTCTCAACAGAAAGAGACGAAATTCTATGAGAGTTTTGAATTATTATAAAAGTAATCCCCACTTATTCTGTGTCGACAATGTCTAGTAGCTCTTAAAAGAAATAACATCACAAAATAAAAAATACTTTCACTGAATAAGCAGAGTATTTAAAATGTGGAAATAGGAATGCTAATAAGAAACAGCCCATTGCCTTCTTATTTTGTTCCACAAAAGCCATAATTCAACTGTTGGAAGTTATGTTAATTTGAAAATAATAAAATCTCTTAAAGATGCATATTCAGAGGCAAAAAAAAGGAAGATAAAATTAGTGCAAATTTAAAGTTGGAAAGTGTAAAAGATGGTCAAAAGAAGCATAAGGAAAAAGTCACAGCCAGTGAGTTAAGAGCAAAGAAGAATGTGAGGATCTTGAGCACAAGAAGAAGCCTGGCAGCACCACTGGGCCATTGCAACTCATTGCATTTGAACTATCAGACAAAGCTGAAAAGGTGTCAGTGCTTCATGCATCTTTTTTCCCCGAGAAAGACAAACAAATGCCTTTACATTATGTGATAGTCAAGTATATTCAAGCAACAATTTAGCTGGGAACCCAGGGAGGAGGGGAAGCCCCCTTGTGCTCACTGGATATATTCTGATGAAACTTCGAGCTTTGTGGGTAACGGCAATAAATCTTCTCCAGCTAAAATATAACTTTGATGGCTGGTAGCAAATTAATAATATCAGAGGTTTCCTGGCAGGAAACGGATGTAACTGACAACAGTATTCTCTTCTGGTTTGAAAAACCTCTTTAATGTGAGAATCCTAAAGAAATGAGTATGAGTACAAGTAGGATACAGGCTTAGACGTTCAGTAAACAGCATATAAATGTGAAAAATTACTGTCTAAAGGTCATTGTGCCAGCAGCATCCTGCCACTTGCTGGTTGTGTTTAAGAATATTGAGTGTCTGGGTCTGACTGCTGCAATGTAAGCCAGAAAAATATCTTCCTGCAGAGAGACTATTTAATGAGCAGGCATTGGGAAGACTTGTGTATAATACCAGGGAGATGGGCTGTGAGGCCAAGGTGAGAGGGGGTGTGAGTGCCCTGCAGAGAGCCAGGGAGGCTGAGCACCATCCCCAGCACTGCATCGTGGGAAGGTCTCTGACAGGGGAACCTGCTTTGTGCACGGGTGAATGGGGCACTTGTTGGTGTGGCAGTCTGGGTCACTGGGGCTGTGCCCAAAGCCCCTGGACAGCACCTCTCCAGCAGTAAATCTGCTCTGCAGGGCCATGGGGCTCCCCGAGCACAAAGCCCCTCTGTGCTGCGGGCAGCTGTGGAAGGGAGAGAAGAGCCTGTGTGCTGCCTGCTCCTTTGTATCTGTCTCTTGCTACCATTGCTCAGCTTTTGCTGCCTCTAGCACCCACCAGCTCTCCAGGATTTCCACGCACTTTTCTTTTTTCCAGGAAAAGAGGACTCATTCAATGTGTGTTGTGCAATTTCCCAGGGTTGTATCCCAGCCACAACACTAAAAGCAGTAAAAGGATGAGGTACTCCCACGCCAAGCAGTGCTGTACACATGGATAGCATATAGCAGGGTGGTTGCCATGGCTGAATTATGCCTGAACAAAACCTGGAGCTTTGCTGGGCAAAGGAGGGAGCACCTTTGTACAACTGCATCTGTATCCCACAGGGAGAGCATATGCACTGCATTGGCCTTTGCTGGCAGTCTAGCTTATGAATGCATTGTCCCCTTTTTGCTGACTCCCTGCCTTCTGAACCAAGGAAACGGAACTGGGAGAAAGTCCAGGAGCCACCCTCATCCTGAGGCAGGATCAGCTACAACAGCGCTGGCAGATAGAAATGCCATTTGTCTGAAGACAGATAATGAGCCTCCTTTGCTCTTCTCTTCTGCAAACTTAACAATTCAATTCCTTCAATCTTCCCTTATAGGTCAAGTTTTTAGGCTTGCGGTCTTTCTTGTTCACTTCTGGAGTTTTTCCAAGCAGTCTACATCTTTCCTGAAAGACAGTGTCCAAAATTGGACATAGAACCTCACAGGGAGATTTACCAGCTTTAGATGGAGGGAAAGCTTACTATAAACTGCTGTAGCTGCCGTAACGATTTCTCTGGAAAAGCTGCTTAACAGATTGCTCACCACACTTTCTTTGCGTTATGGCTCTTACCTAAATGTCATATTTGCTTTTGTCCTTAAGAGAGTTAGATGTTTTCACCAGGCTCTCACCTATTTGTCAAACTGGTTTTCAACTTCAGTCCTATGTGTCAGTGTGCTTCGCTCGCAGCTTGGTGTGATCTCAGACACCCTTTGTCTTCCAGCTCACTCGTGCACAGGTATGTGTGCACATGGAACAGTTCAAGCTGCCAAGCTGTATAGCCTAAATTCATGGGAGTCTGTGGGTTTTGAGACACGTAGGGCTGCAAGATTTCAGTATCAAATGTCTCTGAAAGACGGCATCCAAAAGACCCATTATATTGTTTGGATTATCAGTTTCACTGACACTTCAATGTTTGTACTTCAGCACTTACAAGTATTTCATCTGGAAAAATATAACCCAGTAAAAGTGTATTTATTATTCTACATAGCACTACAAGGAAGGTCAGAGATCACACCAGTATTTAGGCCAAAATCTTTGCCATATGAATAATTAAGACTTGGAGCAGAGTCTCCCACACTGTTCCACATAGCAGTTGTAAAAAGTGATGTAAAATCCTGATCTGGAACTTGAATCCTAATTTCAACATGCTGTGTGTCTTGCCCTGATATTTTGAAATAAAGCCCCTTAAACCAAAGCCATTGACTTACTGTATATGTGCTTGTATGTAAATTCTAAGACAAACCTGAGCCTCTTGACAGCCTGAGAAAAGACTTTTCCAACATGCTGGCCTGAAACAGGTGGTTTACATTACTTTGCAGCAAAGTCCTCCTAGGTAACTTGGATACGAGCATGTTTAAGTGAAAAAGACAGACGAGAATGAGTAAGAAGTCAGTTGGGGACAGGGAAAATTTCATAAAAGGGTTGATAAATGAAGCAGTGTGGATCTTCTGAGTGTTTATGCACTCCGATGATTGGCTGTGGTGAGTCTGAAGACAGGAGTGCCTTTTGGGTAATGTGCATCAAATCTGATCCAAGTTCAGCAACCTCACAGAGTAATCAGTGAGTTTTTCAGGCAATTCAGCCTGAAAAAAACTTCATGACTACTGAAATCTCATTTTCACTCACCAGGAGGATGATGTGTGTGTCCTCTTTCCATGCTGAACAGCAGCACTGACTGCTCCCATGCCCTTTCCCTACCATCACTGCCAGCAGAACTCTACAGACATGAACTCCTGCAGTTAGAAAATGTGCACAGACTGCATTGCCAGAGCCCCTCTCTCCTGGGTGGGTTTGCTGAGATTGTATGAGAGGTGCTGGGTTAACTGTCACTGCCTGGGGTGGTAGATGATCATGTTTCTGAGGTGGTGCAAGACCCCACCTCACTTCATTTAGGCTGGGACTGGATCATCTCCTGTGGGATAGGTTCAGTACTGTGCAAGGCCAGCCTCCTTGCAGCTCTGGTCAGAATCCTCAAGAAAAATGTAAGCAAGTAGTTCTATATGCAGAGAAGTGATGTTGGACTCTTCAGGCAGATGGAAAAGGCTGGAAAAGACAAAAATCGAGAAAGGATAATTTCTTACAAATTGACTAAGAGAATAAATTCCTGCAGGATTGAGCGTTGCAGAAGTTGTGAGATAGAAGTGGAAGACAGACAGAGGGAATAGCCTGGCAATAAATAAATTAAGGCTGAAAATGGGACCGTTCCTGACCATACAGAGGAGTGATGAGGGGATAAAGCTGATGGTGGGAAGTGTCTCTGTCAGTGTGGCACTTGTGCACTGGAAGAGGGCTGGCCTTGCAGTCCAGTCTCTTGTGATCCTTTCTGTAACTGAGCACGAACATCCAAAGGAAAGATCAGGCATCAGCTTTATCTGTTATGCGAAGTCAGATCTTACAAAAATATTTGTATTTATTAGAGATGATGGGTCACAGTGAGATTGTCTGAACCAAGCATGGCTTTGGTCTATGTACAACATCTTTTCTGCTTGACATTCCTAATGTCACTCCTTAAACAAGCCATAGTCTCTCCTTATTGCATGTCTAAAAGCAGCTGGTTGCCTGATTCCATTTAACTTTTGTTGCTAAATCTTGTTTGGTGAGAAGGGTGTTGAGGGGGGCAGCCTTGGCTGTGAGTGACATCTCCTGGCACGCAGAGGTGCCAGTGACTTAGTCTAGTGTTGGCTGGAGGGGCCATTTCCTATTTGTCTTGAGCTCTGGAAGACACAAGAGTCAAATCTGCTTCCTTGCCTTCACACAGAGCTGCCTCCCACGCTGGTGTGGTCCTTCCTGGTGATTCACTAAGAGCAACAGGGTTTCCGCAGCAAAACTGCTGCTACCTGGAGTGACTGACAACATCCTCCCAGTTCTTTGTCTTGGAGACGGAAAGGATGTTAGAGCTGTTTATGTTTTGGGGACATCACTGGATGGAACCAGTGGTAGCCCCTATATAAAAAAGGAAAGAGACCAAAATTGGAAACAGACAAGAGATGCCTGAGCAGCTGGGCTGTGCTCCAGCATCTGCAGAGTGCTCAATGCCCATGCAGCCGGGCAGGGCTCCAGCACCAAGCAGCTCTGAGCTCTGAGAGGAGTAAAGCAGTATCATTTCTATGCCTACTTATGGCCCTACAGGATGCTTTAGTCACTGCACACAGTGGGCAGTATGAGAGAAAGAGTAGAGATCTGTCTCTACTTGGATTCTGACTGGGCACAGGGACAGAAGATCGTGTCTGCTTAATCTTTAGCTGAGGAAAACTGCTAGTGGAAGGAAGATCCTGGGGCCTGGAAGTCAGTCAAGTACTGCTCCACTTGGTGGACACAGAGGAGTGTTTGCATGGCATTCAGTAGTGTGAATGTGAAATTCAGAGGAGCTGGAGGAAGCTGGAATAACTTAATTCTTTAGCCCCTGCAGAACCTGCAATTACACCTAGAGCTGATGAGGTAACCAAGTGTACAGAAAAAGGAACTTATTGAAATACCTCACCTTTCTGAAGAAATGGCAAGTGAATTTTAACTACATTGAATTCTTTAGATGGATTTGCAGTGTTGTTTTTTGGCTTGGTTTTTGTTTGGATTTTTTAAAATAAGTTTGTCTTTTTTAAACAAGTCTGTCAAGTATTCAAGTCTGTACACTATGAGTGCTCTTTGGAAGGTTATTACTTTGTTACACTACCTTCTGGATTATGTTTATCATCTTGTACCTTTTCTTGTACAAAACATTTCAATAAAATTCTCTTTGGTAGCATTAGAGTTCACAGAGCTGGATGGTCTGGTATGCGATACAGCAACAAAGTCATCTCTCTACAAACCCCAGAGTCCTGAAAAGTGCTCATGATACTGAACCAAAATTTAGGCAAAAGTCATATTCGGAGTTAAGAAAATAATGTGCCTTGACAAAAAAAATTACTAATCTCAGGCTACAGGTGGGATGCAGACAATTATCACTATGCCTCTGCCTTCAGACAAGGGAATACTAGCTGATAACTGGGATGGCCCATTACAGTGAGAAAAATGTTCCTGCTTTGCTAACGATGCTGGTACTCTCAGAGCGTGGCTGCTGAAAGGTGCAGCAGGCTGACAATACCCATCACAACAGGAAATTTGAAAATCTTAGAACTTGTGCAAAGTCACACATCCTTCATTCCTATGTCAGCAAACACATAAATCTGTTCATGGTTTCCTCTAGGCAAGATCTCAGAGTAAGGGTGGCAATAATTATGTGGCTGTGCTGTGCAACTGTCAGCAGCAGTTTCAGTTTTCATGCATGCTAACTTCATATCTATACTGTGCAGCTGATTTTACAATATAGCATCTGTTTTTATTCTTTTTTCTAGGGTTAAAATAATTTTTGTTCAGCAGACATGCTCAGTGCTATCATACCTTGAGCCAACTACTCTCTCCAATAAGAAGAAAGGTCTCCCAGCCATCATGCTCTGCTGTTTCTAATCACTTCAAGCCCTGAGTTCTGGGCATTTTTGAATAGAGTTTAATAAAATACATTCTTACTTCCTACTGTCTGCTATGCACACTAGACTATTTTTTTAAGCTGCATTCTTGGAGATATTGGCAAGCATACTGAGCCTCCAACAGGCACTCACACAATGTGAGCGTTACAAGCTTCCAAATTTCACAGTTAACCTCAGCCGATTTACATGTGAGAGTGAGCACAGAGCTCCAGGTCACATTCCCAATGCACCTGTCTGTGGCATCTTCAAAGTCATCTCTCCTGGCACTTTTAGGTTTCATTTTCTCTAAGAAGGCAAGTAGCTGTTATTTGTCTATAGTTCCAGCTTGTCAGAGGTGCGTTGCTTCTTTTCACTTGGGCTAACTTCCGAAAATAACTTGAGGATTTAGGGTCACTTGTAAGGCCAGGTAACACTATAAATTTCTGGAACCTGGGACCACCCCTCACATAAAACCAGAGCAGTTAGAAGCTGACCCTGATCAGAACTTGAATGCTTTTCATATTTGCATGCACGACATGAATTGCCAGGATGGATTTGGAGCACTGATCTGGGTCTGAAGGTCTGGACACCGGTGGAACCCAAGTTCTGGCATGCAGATGCAGAGCAGGTTCAGACACCTTCTCAGAGCATGACAATAGTTGATGTGGTTGCCTGCACCGAGGTATTGCCATCCTGAATGGCCTGTAATGTACTTCTAAACATCTCCTGGAGTATTTGTGTATAAGGAGAAGAGAAACTAGTTCCCATGCGAGTCAGATGATCAGTGCTTTTGAGTATGAAGCATCACTGTTGGTGGAAATGGATTTCATGTCATAGTGGGAGCAAGTATGTGCCCTAGAGCTATTTGCTCATTGTAAGTGTTGAATTTACATCAAAGTTATAAATCTGGAAAATACACTGTTACCCTTTCTACGGCTCCATGTAGTTAGATGGTATTTTATTAAACAGTTGCAAAACCGGCCAAGTCTAAGTCGTGAAATGAGATTTTGACTGTGGGATACGTGAAGGATTATCCAAAGCAGGAAAATGTGAAAGACAGCATCATGCTAGCCACTAACAAGTGCAGGTATATGTATATTGGTTCTGAAAGCTCAAAGACATATTGGTTGTGAATGATTTTCATCAGCCATAAGTGGCCTTTTTTGCAGAATTCTAGGTAACCATGTATATTAAGACACAAAAATCTTAATTTGTTAGATATGTTATCCCAAATATGCCTGTAACATTTAAGGAATTAGAGTGGTACAAGTTCTGCAAAGTGTGTGATTTATAAGCATGTGTCATAGGTTAGCAAGCGTAGTCCCGGAAGGGACGTCCTTGCTAAGGGGTGCTTACAGTTTCCTCTGGGAACTGACAGAACCTATCAGCTGGCCAGTTTGAATATGGACAATTCTCTAAGCCACTTAAAGTTGTGATCACCTCTGTGATCCACATTTAAGAATAGGCAAACTCCCCCTCCAAGCTCTCTCTCGTTTCCGGCGCTGGGACAGGTGGCTGCGGGCCCCGTGTGGGGGGCCAGCGGGCCCGGCCAGGCCCTGCTTGGGCCAGGCCGGGCCGGGCCACGGCCATCATGAAGCCATGGACCTGTTCCAGCCATGGAACCCCCCCCCACTGCCTTGCCGTGGGCAGCCGGAGCGGCTCGGCTCTCCCCCCTCTCCACTGCGATAAGAAAAATTCAACATTCCAGCTGCAAAGCTGCAAGGCCGAGGTGAGAGTAACCCTTTTATTGCTATGAAGAGCTGAAAACCTGAGGGAAGAGAGAGAGGAGATGCTTAAAGCTGAAATTCTGTTGTGAAGCTATGATATATCAGAGTATCCTGTTGTAATTTCATGAAGATATGGGGGGTGGAGTGTTCAACTCGTGAGCAAAAGCACCTGCGCTGAGATAGGCAGATGCTGACGCAGCTGTAATTTCATGAGAAGTTTGGACAGGGAGAGATGAACCAGATGAGGACTTTTGCTCCGAACGGGAAAGGAGAAAACCTCAGTCCGTAGAGATGAACCAGATGAGGACTTTTGCTCCAAATGGGAAAGGAGAAAACCTCAGTTCCTAGAGATGCTCCCAGAGATAGTCCTAACGATGAAGATGATGAAGACCCTTTGCTCCCAGGGAAGGAGAAGGGCCTCTGTTTTTGTTTCTGAACGGCTCAACCTTAAAATTGTACCCCAGAAAACTTCAAGAGTGGACCCTCGAAAGCAGTTGCGGGAAAAGCTGCAAGTCGGGGGAAAGGACTCACACGCAGGCAGAGAGACTCCTCTTCCTAAATGGACTGAACAATATTTGGAAGTGGGTGGCTGTCTCGTTGTGATAATGTTTTCATAGCATGAGCAAGAAGAGACTTCTCTTTCTAAATGGACTGAACAAGGTTATTATGGAAGTGGTAAACAGACTGAACATCTTAAGGGTTGTCTTTTCACATTGTCAGTGGGAGAAGGGAGGAAGGTGGGGGGAGGAGGAGAGTTCTGAAGGTGGTATAATTTTTTTCCTTCTTCTTTTAGGTCTGTTAATAAACTTCTTTATATTCTTTCAAGTTTGGTGCCTGTTTTGCATTTCTCCTAACTCTTATCTCACAGCAGATAAACAGTAATGAGTATTTTGGACCAAACCACTACACTAAATTGGTGTTTCCGCCCGGTTACAAACCGAACCCGCGACAGCATGTTGTGCCAATTCTGCAAACACAGGCCACTCATAACCTGATGGGCAAAGGCAGATACTTCACCATGCAAAGGGACTGCAGGAATGTGCCAAAACACGTGGCTTTTGGGTAAGATGGGCTACTGGGGCACTAACACCCTTTTTCTGCTCTAGTCACAGGTACCAAACCAAAGATGTCCTCGACAAGAACGATTCTACTCATCCTGGGATTCCTCTCTACTTTGGCTGTAATTGCTTTAATTGCTGTAGCAGTGACCCAAAACAAGCCACTTCCGAGGAATATTAAGGTATTACAAGCTGGTACCCTTAGAGGAAAACAAGCCGGGGGGTTAAGTGTCCATAGTGCTCACGGACACGCTGCTGCCCTTGCTGGCTCTGGCTAACCTCTTTTTCTGGCTCCATGCAGCTCAACATCTTGTTTTACATCTTCATGGTAAAACCAGTTACAGCTTCACAGGGAATGATCTCTTAAGTAACCAGTCCCAACTTTGTGGTTTCTCTGCTCCTGCTTCCTTTGATGGGAGTTTTGCACTGGAGCTCTACTGAGGAGAGCAATGACATACATCCCCACAGCTGCCAGGCAGATGGGCTGCGTGTGCCTGGTCCCCCGTGTACGGAGGCCAACACACACTGGGTCTGGTTCGGTGCCTCAGGTGGGGTAGTGACTCTGTTTTGCCCACAGTATGGGATCGTGCTGGATGCGGGATCGTCCCACACTAACCTCTACGTGTACGAGTGGCCAGCAGAGAAGGAGAATGACACTGGGGTGGTGAAGCAGGTGGAGGTGTGTAAAGTTGAAGGTAAGAGGAGAAAAAGGACCTGGGGAAGGGGCGTGGGATGAAGAAGAGATAATGTAATAAAGGGGTGAGGGAGGAGAAATCTAGAGGAAGAGGCCAATAGTAGAAACAGTGTTACATCTGTGCAATGATGTATACCCCACTGCTTGCCATGGGGAGCTGTATGTGCCCAACCTTCCTGGCAAGAAAAATAGATCCATTTTTTCCTTTGTTTTTAGGATGCTTGGGATTAATTGCTTTTCGGAAAGAACTACACCAAAGAATGTACTTAAATAAATAAAGTGTCTGCATGCACTCTTGTTGAAGTGCTGATGAAGGCAATGAGAGGGGAGAGCATGGTTTGCTCTTTTTTAAGGCTTCTGTGCAAGCTATGCACAAGGCTTGTGGCTCAAGGTTGCTCAACTTGTGCGTGTCATGGCTTATTTTTTTATTCTGTTTAATTGCTGTGTAGGTACTGTATTGTTTAGGAAGGCATAAATGAAGCCTAGGGGTGTACACAACAAGAAACAGCACAGACCATCATGGATCGCTGCATTCTGAGGGGATCAGAGGTGTTGTCAGACCTGCATGGGATCTTTTCAGGCCTCTGCAGTGCAGGGGAGAGCCCTACTGTTACCAAGCTGCTGTGATAGCTGCTCTGCACTGCAGCATCCCACGTCAGGAGTAGCACGCTGAGCACACAGCAAGCTGGAGCAAATGGGGCTTCACTGCTGCCAGGCAGGCCCTGGTCCTGGGGCAGTCCAGGGAACCAGGGGACACATGGTAGAGAGGGACAATGATTTTTTCCTTGGGTTAGCATAAGAAGCAATAGCTGCAAAACACCCAGTGTTGTAGCGTGAGTATAAAGTACACAAACAAATGACAGCATCTGCCCCTGGAGGAACCAGCATAGAAGGGTCAGGGATTTTTAGGCGCAGATCCAGGGTACACCCAGGCAAACTCAGAGAACAGACTGCAGATGTTCAGGGCATGCTAAAGGAATGGCTTGTCTCAACCCTCATTGTTAGTTCATAGCCTGCTTTGCAGAGACAGGGTGACAGATGTTGGGCCCTGTCACCACCCACCAATTGCATTGGGCTTAGTTGGTGCTGTAGGATTTCTAAAGCTCCTAAGGAATGGGGTGGTTGAATCTGATTCTGCTGCCTGTGATACAGTTTAGCACACCTGCTCATGACAGCAGTCCGGGGTTATGCTTGGAGTCTGAACAATGAAGCATCTGTACTTCTTGCAGGCCCTGGGATCTCAGGTTACTCCCATGCCACAGAGGAGGCAGGTCCCTCTCTGGCACAGTGCCTACAACAAGCAAAAGAGGTGATTCCCTCAGCACAGCACAAAGAGACACCCGTCTACCTCGGAGCAACTGCTGGCATGCGGCTTCTCAGGTACTGCAGGGCTTGTCCCCTTCTGCAGCACTGCACCTGGGATCACCATGGATGCACAGTGGGGGCCTCTCAGGACACACTGCCAGCCCACACTGTGCCCAGACACCCTCCTGTGCTGCTGACCTCTCTGAGCCCCGAGTCCCCTGGACTTTTCCCTTGCTTACCGAAGCTCACTCCAACCCTCCATCATCTCCTGCATCCACATGCAGCATGGAGACACCAGGAGATCAGCAGTGCCCAAGCTGATGCCTAAACATCCCCACAATAAAGGCATGCTCAAACATCCCTATGGTCTGCTATTAAGCCTAATCCAGGATTTTTGAGCCCATGTTGCAACTCCCCACAGAGGGCCATCAGAGGCTAAGGTAACTCTATAATCACATCCTCCTTTAATTACAATTTGTGATTTTCATGAGGGTGACCCAGACCTCTCCTGGCTAGGACAGGCAACTGATCTTAGGTATATATTGCCTGGGAAATCTTCCTGGGGATACTTTCTGGATTTCTTCTCTAATGGTGACAGTAAAGAGTGAGAGGAGTCTCCACAGTGCAACTCCTATCAGGACACATGCTACTGAACAAGAGCTCTGGTCTGTGCTCCAAGTACCTACCACTCTCAGCTGCAGGGTCTGTAAGTGTCAAAGCTGGTAGCAGCTGTGCTGTCAAGGTGTGACAGAGAGAAGCATGGCCACTTAGAGCTGGATGACTCAAATGAACAACCATTCTCTTATAATTGTCACTTGGTGGGGAGTTGCAGCCTGCCTGCTCAGAATAAAGCACATAGACGACTGACAGCTGTCAGCCAGAGTCACTCCATCCTTTCTTCCATTCATCCAGGTTGCAGAACAAAAGTGCAGCTGACAAAGTCTTGTCCTCAGTAGAAAACACACTACGCTTAGCTCCCTTCAACTTCCAGGGTGCCAGAATTATCACTGGTCAGGAAGAAGGAGCCTATGGATGGATCACCATTAACTACCTTCTGGGCAATTTCAAGCAGGTAGTATATCTATAGCAAGTACATCTGAATCATTGTCTTGCAGCACTTTGTAAGTCATGCCTTGCAAGAAGGTGTCACAGGCACTATCTTGCCTTGTAAGCCATTTACCAGGGATCAGGAAGCTGCACATGTTGCCTCAGCAGTTGCTGGGAGTACCTCCTGATACTTAGTGGTATCAGGATGCACCACTACAGTCAGGCTTCAAGCACTGAAATAAAATGCCAGCATATTCAATCATTTTGCTTGGGTACAGCATCCTTCTCCCTTCCTGATCTAAAATATTTCAGTTTCTGAAAAGTTGGACTATGATTCTTTCCTATTGAGCTTATAAATCTTCTGAGAGCTGAAACAGTAAGTGGACTGTTTTTTCTCATAACAGTGGTATTAGATTCCGTATTCTTTGCCCTCCTGCAAAAACTTGGACATGATCCATCTCCTGTATTTACAAGCTTGCGTTTTTCTTGTATCTTGTTCCAGCTCTCATCTCATGCCCCCTCCAGGACTTCCCATGTTTCTTGTGTTCTGTGCTTCTGCTTCTCTCCTCATAGTTCTTTCTCTTTTTCATTTCTCCAAAATAAATCCTCTCCATGCCCAATATATCTGGTTTACTTTGATTTTTTTTCCCCCAAGTCTGGCTGGAAAAAGCTTCTACACTCCCTGACATCCTTAAGTGAGACATCAGGAGCACTAGACCTTGGAGGAGCCTCCACACAGATTACCTTTGTATCAAAGGACCTCTCTTTGGAGTCCCCAGAGAACCAGCTCTACTTCCGTCTCTATGGCAAGGATTACCAAGTGTACACTCACAGCTTTCTCTGCTACGGGAAGGACCAGGCTCTGCAACAGAAACTGGCCAGGGACCTACAGGCAAGTACATCTACCCCTGTAATTAAACATGGACATCCTGGACCCTCCCAGTGCTGTAAAAGTTGCTGTGACCCAGTTCACCTCTTAGTTTGGATTGGGGAAATGTCGTTGTTCTCCACACAGACTGGGCATGAGGTGGCCAAAGAGGTGACAGTCAATACTTTCAAAAGTAGTATCAATTTGAGATGCCTTGATTCTTGGGCATGGGATAGCAAGAGAATGGCATTTAACTGGAGTACTCAGGGGAGGTGACATTTTACCATCCCTGAGAAACCCAAATCAACAGCGCAGCTTCACAAACTGTGACTTAAAGTAATTTGCCCAGGGTCCTACAGGGAGGCTATGGCAGTACCCACATCTTCCCCTGCACAGCCAGTGCCTTAAGCTATCCTCATCCCTTTGACCTGATGTGTGCACCATGATGTGATGTACTGTGACAAGTGCCACCCTTCCTTGTGGTTCTTTCCCAGGGTTTTTCTTTCCCCAGGTTACTCTAGAGCAAAGTGTAACAGCTTGAATTGATTTTTACTTTCAGACCGTGGAGAGCAGCAGTCTCCTCGACCCGTGCTTTCACCAGGGTTATCAGAGGACTATAAATATAAGTGACTTCTTCAAAAACCCTTGCACGTCAGACAAGAAAAAGGAATTACCTTTCAGACAGCTGTACATAGAGGGAGAGGGGGACTATCAAAAGTGCCGAGAAAACATCCAGACACTCTTCAACAAAACCCATTGTCCTTACTCCAGTTGCTCCTTCAATGGGATATACCTACCTCCATTACAAGGGGATTTTGGGGTGAGTCTTCACTCATTCTTCAACTCTGTAATCCAGAATGTCAACAGAGCAGAAATTCAGACTAATGCTAGAGTGCATTTTTCATGACTGAGGCAGGAAATGATTTACGAGATGGCTTTTTGGACATGTAACTACAAAAGCAGTGCTGCGCTTGCTGTGAGGACAGACATGTTAGGAGCTACCCCAGTAAATACTGGCCTACCAGTACTGCACTGTTCCCATTCTAACCCATCTTCTTGGGGTGATCTACTTACTTTTTAAGCTGTCCTTCTTGATGTCCAACACCAGAGGCAGGAGAGTGTGCTACAGGCAGGAATACTGCTCCTAAAAACCTTGCCTCCTGAGGTCAGTGGTGGTACCAGGTCTGAAATTCACCCAGCAGTGTCTGAGTGCTGCTGAAACCAGCCAGCTCACCTGTCTGCTTCCCAGACATGATGAGGAGACAGTGCACGCTCTGAACACACATTATGTGTGACACCGTGCTGACCATCCGTCCTAGAGCTGCAAGACCTCAGTGATTGTGAGGCTTTTCAGAGAACTGCTAATACACCCTTGTCCTGTTCATAAGCTGCCTCCTACCTATAAGCTACTGGCCACGGTCAGAGATGGGGTTTCTGGACTTTGGATTATATGATGGGGCTCTGTACAACCCTTTCAGACCATCACCTCTGCTCTTTGTGGTGATGTTGGTTGCACACTCATCTCACTCAGTTGCCAAAATAGGATCATGGTTGTGATGGCAATCAGTGCGTGCCACTGGCACACTTAAAGGAGAGAGCTCACAGAAGTTGTTTGGGATATCATAATTCCTGTCTCCATCTCTCAGCAGCCCTGTGGTGTATGTCTCAAAATGACATCACTCTTGAAAATATTACTGCTCTTGTGCATATGATGTTTCTTCTTATATTTTTCTATTTATAAATAAACTCATTTTCTTTTGTGGGATTTGTGGTCTAGTCAGATTAAAAGAATCTTTCTCCTTCAGGCTTTTTCTGCTTTCTATTTTGTGATGAACTTTTTGAACCTGACCAGTGAACCAAACCCCCTTGCCCTGAACAAAGTGACCAGCACCATTGAGAGCTTCTGTGCCCGGCCTTGGCAAGAGGTGAGCAGTGCTTGTTGCAGTAGACTGGGGCTACTGATACTTTTCTGTAGGATAAATGGCTAAGGTTAATTGCCAGAGCAAGATGGGGAAGATCCCCCCAGCACCCGCAGTGGATGTTCAGGCACAAGCTGGAGCAGTGGAAAGGTGTGTTTAACAGTCTGGTGATTGCCCCCTTCCCTAGGTGAAGACAGCGTATCACCACATCAAAGAAAAGTACCTGAGTGAATATTGCTTCTCTGGAGCCTACATCCTCTCTCTCCTGGAAAATGGCTATGAGTTCACTGAAAAGAACTGGCAAATGATCCACTTCCTTGGAAAGGTGTGTTTCGTGGTGGGGAGGGCTCTGCCCCAGCAGTTCTCTGCAGCCTCTGCTGCACAGCCTGGCCCTTTATCCCCAGGGATGCCACTGCCCCAGCAATGCCACAGGCAGCCTCCTAGCACTGATTCTGCTCTTCTCCTGTTTCAGATCGGCAGCAGTGATGCAGGTTGGACCCTGGGCTACATGCTGAACCTGACCAACATGATTCCTGCAGAGGAGCCAGCCGAGCCCCCTCTCTCCCATGGCAGCTACGTGGGGCTGATGGTGCTGTGCTCCCTTGTGCTGGTGTCCGTGCTCCTGTTCGCCTGGCTTCTCTTCCACAAGCCCAAGTGCCTGCAGAAGGGGATTGTTTAGGAAGAACCTGAAGCGGAGAGGAGCCATGTCTTCCTGGCTACTCAGGGGTGGGAGACCCCAGCAGAGCAGGCTGTACTGCAGAGTCCCTCTCACTGAAGCTACTGACTGTACAACAAGGGCATTTATTTCTTCTGAATCACACTTGCACTGACAGATGTTGGGACATCAGGCTCGCCACCTTTTCTGCCAAGGACAGACAAGCTGGTGTCCCCTTCTTGAATGGGTCGTACCTTCATTCAATGAAACTTTGCTGCTTGTTGGTTTCTGCCTTGTGCACAGCATTATGAAGAGAAAAGTGGCAGCAATCTTTGGGAGCCAGTGCTCCTGCAAGGGTTATCTCAGGGTCACACATCCCACTGAGCTCTTGGGAGCTATCACATACAGGGTGATCCTGCTCCTTCTCCGCTGAAGCTGTTCCCAAGAGCCCTTTCTGCACCAGCACACCTCTGCTCACCTCCCTGCGTCCTGAGCTCTCACAGCACTTGCACCTGGTTGGCCCCTGAAGGTGGGTCAGGCTCCCAAATGCCACTCTGGGAAAAGAAGGGATGAGGATGAACATGCTTGTGGTCATCAGCCCTTAGCTGGGTTCTGTCGGCTGTCAGCTCCTTTTGCAGGTGGCAAAATGCCTTTTTCCCACGTCTTCCTGATGTTGCTGGACCAAAGCTGGCTCACTGTTGCACTGAGCCATTCCTGCATCTTTAAGGTACATCAAGCCACAAGTTCCCAGCCAGGCATTGCTGGTTTTTGTAGGAACAGCTTGTATTGGCCCAGGTTCCTTGACCAGAAGTGATTGTTTATGCCTACAGGGACTCTGGTGTGATCAGTGTGCCCTCAGGTACAGGCCCACTAAAGCAATCCAGGGTCACTGTGCTGATGACACAGCAGCCTCCAACCTAGGGAAAGTGTTTATTAGCTAATGTTCCTATAGGCAGCTGGCAGCAGTTAACCAGCATGAGTATGCACAGATTGAACCACTCTTTCCACCAGCAAAATTAGTGAAGATTTGCCTTTCCTTCCATCATGGCATAGGCTTATCCTATGGCCATAAGACCCAGGGCTTGTGAGTGCACGTACTGCAGCCCGTCTTCTAGCACACAATGAGGACAATGCCACTGATTGAGCTTATGAATAGCTTTCTTCCACTTTTCCATTTCTTGGTCCAAAAAAAGGAGAGGTAAGTCAGAAATCCATTTTTGTAAAAACACTCAGAAACCACTGGTGCCTGTCTACCTCCCTCAAAATCTCGGAAATCTTTTCTCCTAATGACCTGTAAATGTGGAGGCCAAAAGGAAGCAGATATTGTAGAGAGGAAGGCATGGCAAACACACACCTGTTTCCCCGAGCAAAGGTGTAGGCAGTGTGGAGGGGGTCAGGATGTGCAACCCCAATAATGCCTTCCCCTTTAGGCAAGCACAGACACAGACACCTCCCAGCCTGTCCCTCTGCACAGTCCAGGCTGGAAAATGTCACCCAGTTATTTCTACTTCATGCCTGGAAGTAGAAGCCCTAATACATTGAAGGAACTAAGAATAAGGGAAAAATCTACCCTGTCCTAAGATCTTTGGGCAGATCATTGTTCTAAAAATCTGTGTCTTATTTTTGCTCTGAATTAGCTGGCTTCAGCTTCTGTTCGACCTTGTTCTGTCCATTTCCAAAAGACTGAGTAACTCTGCTATTAAAATCTCTTTTTCCTTGTTGGTGCTTGCAAGTTGTCATTATATCATATTAAATAGATTGGTTTTCAATCTGTAAAGTGCTCTGTGCTGACCTCGCTTGTAGCTCTCAACTCCACTTCTTTTAAATGTTTTACATCTTTCTGAAACTTGGACACCAACGTTTTCAGCAGTGAGTGGTAGTAGAGTCACTAAAAGTGTATGTATCTGGTTTTGATCTATACTCTATGTTCCCCATCCATATATCTCTGGTCCAGGTCTGCTCACTTAACAGAAAGTTTTTAGGCTGTTGAGTCCAGCTGGACTATGGCAACTTGGTCTTTTTTCCCAGTCATTGCATTTCAGAACAGCCTCTGCCTCACATCCTACATCACTGTCTCTCGGTAGGAGCCATTTTGCCTTCCGTGGGGCTCCACTGAAACATGTGCTATTCAAAAGATATTCCTCCAAGCAGGTTATCCAGTTCAATCTGCAAATGACCCTTCACCAGCTGTGAGTCCATTGGCCAGTTTTTGTTTTATCTGCAAATACTCTGTGATGCCGGAATTCAGCTACAGATGCAGTCTTCCTTCTGCTGTTTGAAGCAAAGATAGGTAGGTGAGAGATGAACAGTAGTTTTTGGCGATGGCTGGAAGGCGTGCAGGAGAAACGTGTGATCGGAGCTGCTTCTGCTGCCCAGACAGCCTCATGTGCGACCCACCCCGTCTGGTGCCACCTCCCTTGCAGACAGAGTCTTTCTAGCAGAGTAGATGCCCTGCAGAAGCTCCCCGGGTGAGCTGGTGCATCCACCCTTCCCATGAACAGCATGGAAACCTGCAGAATGGCAATGCCTCTCCTGAGACCTCCTTGGGGATCTGGCAGCTGCTCAGTTGTGTCCATGATGAGAACTGGCAGATCCATTAGGACACATCAGAAATTGATGCAAAAACTCCATGTGGAAGTTGGTGTGGAAAGAAAGCTTGTGCCAATCTGCTCTTGTTCCTGCTAAGGATTTATGTCAAAGGAAAATGTCAAATACCTGGAAAAAGAAGTTTTACTATGTTTTGTGTCTTCGTTGCAAGTCCCAGAGTATGAATATTGTTAGCTCCTCTTTCAGGAGCCAGGTGAGCAGCTGGCATCTTCACTTGCTCCTCCTGTCTTAATTATCTTACTTTTTGGTTTGAGTTTTGGGGTTTTTTAAAGCTTTAAATGTGACTTGAGCACAACCTAAAGGGCCCAAACAAAGATAAACACAAAATATGTTACAATATTTTTAAACCTTATGACTAATAGACCCCATTCATAAATCAATCTCTCCAAGATCAGAACTTCTAAGGTGACAACAGACATGCCACTTGAGCAGGCTGAGGCTCCAGGAACTGGTTGACTGAAGGCATCCTGTCATTGCCTGTATGTGAACACTCACAGAATGACCTATGATTGTTTCTTCCCCATTTCTCCTGTTATTGTAGGACTTTATTCACGGAGGCTACTCAAAGTCCTTGGTCAAAGAGTTCAAGTTATGAACATTCATTTCTTTGATTCTGTGCTGCATCTGATCCAGCTGTATTCAACTTAAATGTGTGTTCCAGAGCCACCCAACATGTACATGAAGACCATTAATGATAGTGAAGGGAGTTTCCAAATATGCCAGTAATAATGTATCATTTCTCTTGTTAATACAGTTGATCTGCCTCACCGATAATTATCTGTGCCTTATTTCTAATTTGATAGCTTCTGGCTTTAATTTCTAGACACTGCCTGCCGTAGCATTTTGCTTTTCCTGGGTAAAGCATCTTTTAACATCACATGTTCTTATCTAGCAAATATTTACTCACTATTCAGCCCTGCTGCACTGCCAAGACTCCAGACCTTGGTCTCTCCTAGAAGAGAGAGCTCTCCTGGGCTCCTGGGAAGCTCTGAGATGTGCTGCAGCAAGGTGGGATGAGTGTCTCCGGTTTGGGTTGAAATGTTGATTGGTCCGTTTTTGGGGAGGTTCCTTGCAGAGAGATTTGATAGCTTTGCAGGGTGCAAGAGCAGCCTGGTCTCTCTGGGACTGATGACCTCTATGAGCTCTGCCATATTCAGCCGAGTGTCAAGTGTGGGCCAAAGCTATTGGAACTTGTCAGAAGAGAGAGCCTGGGTACCTGCAGCACCCTCACCTCTGACAGGAAAACTGTTCCCCACCACAGGCTCTAAGTACCTTTCACCCTCCTCCCTGATAAAGCTGCCTTTCCTCTGTGCACAGACTACAGCTGACTTCTCCAGCCCTGGAGCAAAGCACAGTGGGGTCTCCACTTGGAAGAAAGCTCTCAGAAGTGGGGCCTTCACCTCTGCAGTGGGAGGCTGACTTGAAATGTTGGCCCTGGCCCGGGCTTCCCAGTTTCTCCAAGAGCAGCTCTGGGCCGGATGTGTGCCCCTTCATTCTCCACCCCAATTCTTCCCATGCTGTGCCAGGCAGGGTGTGCAGGCTCTGCAGGGCTGCCAGCTTTGTCCCAGGCTCAACAGCCTGTTTTGGAGGGACTGGGAAGGACACACTGAGGACAACAGTCTCTGCCACCCAGGCCATGTGTTTTCTTTCCGTGGCCCAGCCCTGAAGAAATGGATCTTTGTTTTGATGCACACAAGTCTCTGTATGCTTATCATAATAAAGACTGCTGAACTGATGCCAGAAAAGTTTTCATGCTGTTTTCCAGAAGATGGGAGTTTGCCAGTAGTGGAATGGAGCTTCTGGCACTAAACATGGAAAAGTCCTGAGATGTGATTTCCTCTCCTGCCAGTTCCTTGATGCTCTCCGGGGCCAGCTCTGAAGTTCCCGGTGGATGAGTAGCATCCCCTCCTGGTAGAGAAAGGCACTGTGGTCTTTCCCAGGCTCTGGGCACCTCACACAGGATGCCTCACTCCCGGGAAGGCTGCTAGTGCCCGAACCACATCTTTCCTTGCCTCAGCTTCATCCTGACCTCCTCAAAGCAGTTCGTTCTCCCTTGCTGCGAACTGGACAGAGGCAGTCCTCTGCTCTCATTTTCCCTCTCCCTCTCTCAGGCAGCTCCACTGGCATCATGCTGGCACTGCAGCCCACCTTCCCAGCCCCCCAAACAGGGGAAGGACAGTGGGCCTGTGCCCCTTGCTCACAGGGCTGCGTGTCTCTGTGTGCTAGAGCTCTGCCAAGGCAAACAATGCTTGTCACAGCTGTTATTTTTCTTCCAGCAGGCACTCCCCACAGTTCACTCATTCTTAGGACTATTAGCTTGAATTTTCCTCAAATTTTCCAATCTTCCTCTGTTAACAATATGGCCAGAACTAAAACGAACCCATCAGATGGAGCCTTTCCATGGCCAGTTCCAGCAGAATCAGATCCTTGCCACCCATGACCACCAGCAATGCAGTGGTGGGGGGACAGGGCTCGCATCCGCATTCTTCTCGCTCTCACCACAGTGGCACAGAGCACTCCTGCTCCCCCTCTTTATCCCACTGCCTCAAGGTCTCTCCATTTTTGAACATCTGGGTGGGGGGTGGGGGAGTGTATGATCCATCCCAGATGTATTAGCCGTATTTTCCAAATTAAGTCTTTATTTACTTCCTTCATTTTTTCTAACATTTTATATTGTTTGTTTCTGCTTTCATCGGTGTTTTCAAACATGCCCAGATTTATTGTTGGATTAAAGAGTCATTAGGTTGTCATTTTCCTAGAATGTGTAAAGGCCATGCTAGGTCAGATCAAACAGGCAGCGCATTGGCACTCGTCTCCAGCTGTGTGGTGGGAAAGGATTTAGAGGGATAGTTAGGGAAACAGCATAATCCTTCTCTTCTACCCATCAGGAGCTTAGGAAATTTGTGATCAAATGATTGCTTCAAGATCTGATAACTGTGGGTGCCCCTGTTCTCTATGAATTCATCTTATCCTCTTTTGCACTCATTTAACTTTCAGCTTTGATGATGTAATTTCATTGTGTCTTTTGTGCAAAACTATTTCCTTTTGTATGCTTTCAACCTGCTGCCTGATAACAGGCTGCCTCCATCCCTGTGCTACAGATAAGGCTGACTAACTCTCCAGACTTAATAGTGTGTGAGATGTGTTCTCCACCCACATGAGATTTTGCCCATGGTTCCTTTTTAGGCTCTAACGGTCTGGCATTCCTTTTCTTACTGTTGTTCCTGACATCAGTGTTGCTTGTCTCCATAGGAAAGTGAAAACTTTCCTCATGTGTCCCTTGGCAGCACTGCAGTTCCAACTCTGCCACTGCTGTCCCAGGCTACTGAAAGCAGACTAGGAAGGGAAAGGAGATGGGGGGAAACTGGCCAAACATGGGGCTTGTGCTATTTTACTATAGCCCTGCCTAGCACTCTCTGGCTGCCAAGTAACACTGGGTAGTGCTGGAAACCTGCCCACGACTCTTTCACATGGCCTTCATTGCTGAAGGCTGGGGAGAGAGCAGCTCCAGGGGAACCCAGCAGCCCTGGGAGCAGAGATGTGAAGGAGGTGAAGGCATTTCCCACTGCTGCGTGGGCTGCCAGCTTTGCAAAATACCACCAGACATGTCTTGCTGTAGAGACAAGAGCTGTCCTCCCATACCCATGCTCGCCATGGCACAGCTTCAGCTACTTTGCCTTGGTTTCTTGCATGTGCTGGGAGAAGCTATCACCTCCAGCACTGATTCTTGTTACCTGGCTACAGATGGGTGCAATGCCATTCCTGCTCCTGAACATGTGCTGCTTTCAGACTGGCTGACAAACAGGGATGTGGTGGGATGAAGCTTAACTAGGAGAAGGTATTAATATGGTTGTTGCTATCTCTATATATGTATAGTATTTTTTTTTCTGGTCATGTCTTCAAAAGGATATTTTTTCAAAAACAAGGGTAAGAGGCAACCGTGCAGATGGGGCAGAAGACCAAGAAGGCAAAGAATCAAGGAGAGAAAGGACCACTATGGTGGGGCTGAGGCAGAAGAAAGCTGGATATGGGAAAGTCTGAGTAAGCCAAGCCATGAGCAGGCAAGCCATGTGCCTTGCCCACCAGCATGTACTGTTTGCATCAGAGGCTATCAACAGGAGCTAGAGGCTACAAACAGGGACTTCCTGGTTTTACCACTGCTCTTCTTGGAAAACTGAGGTAGAAAGACAGCAGTCCAAGCAGTGATGCCATGCACTGGTGCCAGGCAGCACTGATAGAGAATGCTTTGCTGGGCGAAGCAACCCTTGACACAGAAATTAGAGCAATGCAGCACGGACCCACCTCAAGGTTGAAGGGAAAACAAATGTTTGGCATGGCACTGAGTATCCCGGGCAGCCCATTACTGATGGCCAGAGGAGCTCCTTTCTAGCATGGCCTGGGTAGCTCAGAATCACATGCTCCTGTTACCTAAGGGAGCTTTTCTCTTGGCCTGTCCAGCCATGATGGTAAATTTTTCAGCTGTTTGTGCTCATGTTTGGGCTCTGTGTCAGGGTTGTCCTAGTAAATACCTCTGTCAGAGCCACTAGGCTCCTGGAGTCTTAGCCTCATGGGGCAAGGCTGCAAAGCAAGGCTGCCTTTGGCAGCGGGCAGAGAGCAGGGACCATGAGGTGTCTGCTGCCCACTGGGATAAGGGTGCCAGAGAGGTGGAGAGGAACCAGCTTCCCCCATGTCCAGAAAGAAGTTTGCAACCCTTTGTTAGTAGATAGCAGGACATTTTAATTTGTCTTTACATAGTTAAGGGACCTCTTGCTGCCCAGTGCCCGTCAGAGCTCTTTCTCATGCCCGCTCCCAGAGCAGGGTGGGGTGATACCAGACTTCCGAGCGGGGTTCTCAGTGATGGTCCCTGCTGGGCAGACAACTCCCGCATCACGTCCCACGCTGCTCTGCCCTCCCCCTGCACCGTCCCAGCTCGGCGGTTTGGGCAGGCAGCTGTGGGGAGGGCGATGCGGTCCCTGCCTCTGTTTATCCCGGGAGCAAAGGGATCGCCGGGTGAGCCGGGCCGGGCAGAGAGGCCGACTGACCCGCGGAGCCTGCGGTGGTGTCTCTTCTGCTTCCCCAGGAGATGGGGCAGGAGAGGAGGCGCGGCGCGGAGCCGGGACCGGGCGCCGGGGAGGAGTGGTTGGGAACTGCCCGCGCCGGGCAGGCACGGGCCGGGCAGGGCTGCGGGAGTGGTGCGGGCAGCGAGGCCGCCCCATCCCCCTCGGCTCTTGCCCCACGAGAGGGCTCGGTGACGGGCAACCCCCCGCCCGCTGGCCCCCTTTCCTCTCCTTTCCCCCGCCCGCCGCTCCCCGTGCGCTTGGCAGCCTCGACGCCCTCCGCAGCCAGTTTTCCAGCCCTGCGCTTCTTCTGCGGTGACAGCCCGTGGCTGCGGGGGCCTGTTTGCTGTCCGGTTAATAAGTGAGCTGGAGCAGGGGGAAACTTCTCCGCCGGTGGAGAGCGGGCTCGCCGGCGGCCGGGCGGCCGGGCGGGGGGAGCATTCCTGCGCCGCGGGGCCCCGGCGCGCCCCGCTCCCGCCGCCCCCCGCCGCCCCCCGCCCGCAGGTGCAGGGGGCTGGCACTCGGCAGCTGGAAAGAGCTGGTTGGAGTTTGCACTTTAAGCTCCCGGCTGGGAGCGAGCCGGGGCTGGGAGCTGGTGCGGGCGCTCAGCGCCGCGGGAGGATGGCGCGGTGGCTGTGGCCCCTCGTGGGAGCCCTGCTCCTGCTCGAGGGGGCGGCCGCCCTCAGCTTCCTCCACCATCGCTACGAGGAGCTGGTGCAGGCCCTGTTCCGCGTGCAGAGCCAGTGCCCCTACGTCACCCGCATCTACAGCATCGGCCGCAGCGTCGAGGGCCGGCACCTCTACGTGCTGGAGTTCAGCGACTACCCCGGCATCCACGAGCCCCGTGAGTACGGGGGGATGGGGACAGCGGCTCGGACAGGACGGGCTTCGTTGCCACGCTCCCTGCCACGCGGCAGTGTTGGGGCACTGGGTGGGGGCATGTCCCTTTCCAGGCAAGACTCCTGGCAATGCCCAGGTGCCAGGCAGCGCGGTCTCCGGCACGGACCCCGCAGCCAGCCCAGGGACGCTCACGCCCAGCCCGCACACATGCACCGTGCCATGCACTGTGCCTGCCTGAGCTGCAGCGTGGCCCAGGCGCGTACTTTGGACGGAGCTCTGAGTTTTCCACTCAAGCTGATGCGAGAACGCAGGCGAGTCCATCCCAGCACCCCACCTGCACTACCACCCTCTCCCTGCCAAAACAGTGTTGTTCAGGCAAGGAGAGGCAGCACCCACCCTCTGCCCTGTGCTGCTGGGTAGTGACAAGAGAGAAAGTGTTCGGCCGCTCCTCCCCCAGACGGCAAAGCCAGGAGGACAGCAAGCAGGGACCCCGGCAGAGAGGGCGCTGGGCTTCTACAGCCCTCCCAGCCCCGAGGGCTGTGCAGACCCAGTGACAGGCTGATCTCAGGGATCTCCACCTGCTGCCACGTGGCCCTGTGGAACATTGGCAGCAGTGGCCCCTTGAGCTGCTGCCTGTGCAGCCTGGAGATGCTGCCGAGCCAGACCTTGCAGGCAGCCAGGAGACCCGGGGGTGCTGAGGAGAACAGCTGCCTCTCCAGGCTGGGGGGCTGCACACAAGGCTCCCTCACATCCCTGCCTTGTGTCCCTGAGCTGCAGATAAGGACAGAGCTCTCCCTACTTTCTGCAGGATCTTTTGCCTTTTCAAATCCTGGCTGATGTGGCTAAACGCAGGGGCTGACACGCGCAGGCAGCCTAGTCACATGGAAAACTGCCAGCAGGGCTGCAGGGGTGAGCAGAACCCGTGCCCCCCTCAGTGGAGCACCCCCACAAACCCCACAGCACCACCCCATGCCTGGCAGCACTGCACTGGGGGCATACTGTTCCGCTCTTGTGGCCCAGAGTATCATTTTCAGGGATGCCAGGAGGTGGGATGGGAGGCTTCCCACCTTGAGTACCTCTGTGACAGCCCTATTCAGCACAGGGAAACCTGCATGGTTCTGAGGGCATGTGGGGCACCTCCCCAGTGCATCAAGGGCTGATTCAAAGCATGGAGTGAGCAAAGGGCACTGGCAGTGCACCATCAGATTTTAGACTTGCAGAACCACATGAAAGCAGCTGGAAAGGCTGTAGGAGATGGCTCAGATCTCCCCTGCCCCAGGCTGGCAGCATGGACCTGTGGCCCTGCTTGCAGCATGGGCCACTGTCAGGCTGGCACTTTCAGCTTGTAGCACGAAGAATTTGGGAAACTCTGGATTTCCCTGAAGGACATGAAAAGTAACTCTGAAAAGCAAGCTCAAATGGGCTTACATGCAGTAATTAGAGCTTGTGTGGCCATGTACATAAAGTTTAGGAGTTTGCATACTGAAAAAGGCTGACAAATCCTGCTGCAGACTCGAACAAAGCAAAGAATCCCTGCTGAAGCCTTATTTTTTTTTAAAGGCTGCACAAATGCCCAGGATTTTTCTGTGTTTTTAATAACTGAATTATCTAACTAAATCAGTTCTCATCTCCCTGAAATCTAACAAAATCAAAATATGTTGCCCACCTCTGGTGTCTTGAACCGAGACACAGCAATCAAAAGACATGGAAAAGCAAAATCTTTAGCTAAAATTAGAGATTTTTTTTTTTTTTTAAATGCAGCAAGGGCACAGGGGCTTTTGCAAGCAGCAGCTCACAATCTGGAATGTGATGCCTTTTACCCCAGGGATCCTGATGGACATCATACCTGGCAGCAGGGCTGCATGCTGCCACTGCGAGTCTGATCCCCTGATCCCTGCTGGTGGCCAGAAAGCTCGCAGCGCAATGGGAGTCTCCAGATCTGGCAAGCCAACATTTGTAACAACCCCCTTTTTTTCCTGACTCTTTCATGTGACAGTCAGGCTCCCTTTTTAACTGAATTCCCCTGTTGTCTTTCGTTCTACCAATGCTGGCTCCAGCCTGCAATGTGACATTTTATTTTCCCACAAGTAACTGCTTTAAAAGGCCCTCTGGGAAAGTGCAACCTGTCCCTCATGTGTCCTGCCTCTCCTTCAGCAAAGCAGCAAGTCCTGTTCCAGGCAGTGTCTGCCTGTGGTCTCCAAGAATGTATTTTGAGACCTTATTTTAGAAAAGTCAGTGGTAAGAGACCTTTTTGGTCATACTGGAGCTGCCTGAGGGACAGTTTGATCCATATTCAGCTCAGCTGCTGAGGGTTTCTCCAGGCTCTTTTCCCTTGAGGGTGTGGAGGGCTTTAACCTTGACCTTGGAGGCAGGTAAAGGGGAAGGAGAGGTGCAGAGCCAGGAATGTGCCATGCTGGTGAGAGGCACTGAGAGCAAATGTAGAAGAGCAGAGCTGGGAGAAAAGGCCTGTCCCCTCCACTGCCACCCACCACAGAGCTGTGAGGCCCTGGAAGCCTGGGGCAATCCTGCCAGTGCTCCCTGGTCCTTTTGTGCTGCCTTTCACCAACCCAAGACCAAACCCCCTGCAAATACTCCTCTTGTGTGCTCCAAAGGCCCAAAGCAACCTGGAGGAGAGTCTGAGCTGCTTCCAGGGTGCTGTGGCAAAATGGAGCGGAGCCCATATGAGAACTGTACCACTCTCCCTCACTGAGGTTTGCATTTTTCAAGGGAAAGGGTCATTTTATACCATTTATTGGGTGTCCCTTGGACTTGGCTGGGGTTCCCTGTGGTAGGAATTTGCTCCTTCCCCCTGTCCCGGCCCTGGCTGATGGTGTCACTCTCTTGCTCTCTCCAGTGGAGCCAGAGTTCAAGTATGTTGGGAACATGCATGGGAACGAGGTGCTGGGCCGTGAGCTGCTGCTGCAGCTCTCTGAGTTCCTGTGCGAGGAGTACCGCCGGGGCAACGAGCGGATCACGCGCCTCATCCATGACACGCGCATCCACATCATGCCCTCCATGAATCCCGACGGGTACGAAGTGGCTGCCAAGCAGGTACCAGGCAGTGATCGCCTCCCCCAGATGGGTAGGGGCAGAAAGCCCTTAAAATCCCTTTGGGATCCTCCTCATTGCAGCTAGGTGGAGGTGGAATCCTTGCTCTTCATGCCCTGCCAAATTTGTCCCCTTCAACTGGTGTCACTGCTTCTCACCTCCCTTCCAAGGGCTCCTGCTGTGCGTCCTGCCACAGGTGACCTTGGCAGCTGATGGAGGAGACTTCCTATACCTGTCTTACCCTCCTTAGAAGTTATTTGTCACAGGAGGGTCACTGCAAATCCCCTGCCCTAGACCAGGAAAGTGACAGTTGAATGCCACTGTCATAAGCAGGCAGGGACATGAGAGATGGGGGAGAAATAAGCCCCCTAGTCCTCCCCCCAAATAATAACCCATTTCTTTGTGCTGCTAGAGTTCAGGGAGATATATGTGGCTCTTTCAGCTAAAGCAAATTTTTTATTTGTCTTGTGGCTTACTCTATCACCCTGGAAAATGAAGATACTGTTATTGATTTTCCCTGTCAGTACCAATACTCTTTACTGTCCTGCCAGCAATAACACGTTGTGACTCAAAGGCACTGAAGTGCTGTTACAGTGGCCAGTCTCTACTTCTCTGACACCCAGCCCGACTGCACCCACCCTGTACTCACCCGTGATACACCTTTGCCCCGCAGGGCCCAGACAGCAATGGGTACTTGACAGGGAGGAACAATGCCAATGGAGTGGACTTGAACCGCAACTTCCCTGACCTCAACACACTCATGTACTACAGCAGGGAAATCAGCGGGCCAAATCACCACATCCCACTGCCTGACAACTGGAAGAGCCAGGTACCAGTCTGGGCTGCCATGAGTGTTACAGCATCCTCTTAGTGTGTCTCAGCACGCAAGCAAATACACCGTCCTTTGGCTTGCACAGTTCTTGTCTCCTTCTCTGAGCCTTCTGCCTGCAGAGCAGTGATGCAGTTCTGGTCCCATATCACAGCTTGCACCTCTGCCAGGAGAGGCTGATATCACAGCTGGGTTGGGGAAGCAGGTTGCAATGCACAGGGCAGAGGAGGTGGCATATGCTGGCTAACATCTGTGCCTCAAGTTTTGGGGTTGTGCTGGGGGAGCCTGCAGCAAGGTATGCACAGGAGGAACCTGCTTTGTGTATCAGAGCAGTCGGTGGAGAACAAAGGAAGCTGCAAGAACTGCAGCAGACACTTCGCAGGATAGGGCCTGACACACCACAGCCTGGCATGGAGCAGCAGCTGGCACACAGGTGACTGAGCTCTTCTCCCTGTCTCCTGCTCTCTTCTCCTTACAGGTGGAGCCAGAGACATTGGCTGTGATCCAGTGGATCAGCAGCTACAACTTTGTGCTCTCGGCCAATCTGCACGGTGGAGCAGTGGTGGCAAATTACCCCTATGACAAGTCCCAGGATCAGCGGTTCAGGAGCCACCGGCGCACAGTCAACACACCTACCCCTGATGATAAGTTGTTTCAGAAGGTGAGCACAGCCACGCTGTGTGAGGACATTCCCTGGCAGGGTGCAGAGTGAGAGCTGGATGGGAGCTCTGGTCACTGCGTCATGCAGGAGCTGAGCCAAGAAACGTGTTGGAAATAATCATTAGCAGACTACAGCATTTCTGCCAACCACTGGCTCAGGAGACAGGTCAAGGCAGTCCCACCCTGTGAGCCAGTCCCACCACAAGGACAGGCCAGTCTTAACCCTCAGGGTCCCCCTCCTTATCCATGCTGTGCTTAGGTTCCCCATAACCCAAATACCACTGGTATCCTCAATAACAACTTGCTCTTCTAAAGCTGGGAGCTGCACCCAGCTTTGCCAAACCATCTTAGCATGCACAGGGTTTTTTTCCTAGAGAGGTGGCTGGGGGCTTGCTGAGACCAGGATAAGGGAGGTGGGTGCCCAGCAGGGGCTTGTGGATGGTGAAGAACAAGAACTACAACAAACAGCAACAGCTCCAGGAGCATAAGCAGACATCAGGGAAAGCATCAGTCTGTGTTGTTGATCCTGTAAGTGCTAGCTGAAGCTTGTGGTTTTTCTTCATTATCCCAGAAAACAATGCCTTCAGTCACTGCTTCCATTAGGAAATACCCAGCAGAAGAAAAAAGTAAGTCTGCATCAGAACAGTTAATGAGAAAAATAAGTCCAAGCTGGAGTTCAGCCCTCTCTGGAAGCAGAATCTGCAGGGGCTTGTCAGGACCTCCTGGGATCATGGCTGCACTCAGACCCAGATGTAAAGAGGCTGCAGTCTGGGGCGTAGGCTGATGATACCCACATGGCCTCAGGACTCAGAAATGTAGAGAAGTAACTGTTTTCCTGCTGACAGAATGGTATTACACTGGAATCTGAACCATAATACAAGGATATAGAGTTTGCGTTAGAAAATGCAAATGCTAGTCTCTCTTAAACTGTGTCTTACGCAAAGGACTGGCTTTGGATGCAGCAGCCCAGTTTTAGCCCTGCCTTCATGTGTAAAAATAAGCAGTAATCTTAATAAGGGCAACAAACAAATGGTTGCTAGAACCAGAAGTTGCCCAAACTCTTTCCTAATCCAAATTCCCCTGATACGTATCTGGTATTTGCCGGGACTGATACTGGTTAGTTTTCTTCACATATCTTTTCCCCCTTTTAGTGCCATTTGCTGTGTGGGGCATAGGTCCAGTGCCCTCTGCTCCCCCTCTTCTCAGCACAAGCAGGGCAGAAGCCACTTGTGCCATCAACCAGCTTCCGGCTTGCCAGATTACTGCTCTTCCTCCTCCATCTTTATCTGCCTACATCTTGTAGACGTCCTGGGCACCTCGCGTTGTATTTTGTGGCAGTAAAATGCAGGAACTGTCTCCTGTCTGACTTCCCTCCCATGCTCCTCAGCAAAGGAGGGAGCATGTTTTGTCCAGAGCCAGGCAGGCTCTCCAGCCATGTGGGGCGGGCACAGTGACCACTGGCTGCTCTCCCTCTAGCTGGCCAAGACCTACTCATACGCCCACAGCTGGATGCACCGGGGCTGGAACTGCGGGGACTACTTTGCTGATGGCATCACGAATGGGGCATCCTGGTACTCACTCAGCAAAGGTAAGGGCTGGGCAGGTGAGCACCCCCCACAGCAAAAAGATGTGAAGGGGTAGACAAGAAACCTCAGGACAGGATGGTTTGGGGAAGGACTGTGGCAATAGGACAGTGCCCATTACTAGACACCATTCTGGTGTTTGTATGTCAGACCAAGAAATGTCTTGGGAGTACTTGAAATGGCTTGAGAAAGAGCCACAGAAATAGCCAAGAGACCTTCACCCAGTGTGCGGCTAGAAAAAGGAAGCATTAATCTATTAGTGTATTTGAAAATCCTACAGTGTAGTTCCATCAAAACCCAAAACTGTGACCAAAGGGAAGGCAGCTTCTGGTTCCTGAAAAATCTGATTTAAAAAGGCACAATGAGGAATCTGAAAAGTCAGCACATAAGACTAGAAAAAAGGTCTTCAGAACTGGAAAAGATATATAGGCCCCTGTGGTACCCAGCCTCCCTGGGCTTCTGAAGGCAGGTTGGCGAATAATCCAGCTGCAAGAGAGAGTTGGGCAGCCACAAGGGCCGGGCTGCATGGGTGGAGAAGGCTCTAGTTGCACTGTCATGCAGGGAGGAGGCTGTGCCTGTGGTGCAGAGAAGGACAGTGAGGATGGTTCTGGTCAAAGAAAGATGGGCCAGGATGACTGGGACATAGGAATAGGAAGGGAGCCCTGCCCCGGTCATAGGTTATTCTTCTCTTTCAGGCATGCAGGACTTCAATTACCTCTACACCAACTGCTTTGAAATCACCCTGGAGCTGAGCTGCAATAAATTTCCCCCTGAGGAGGACCTGGAGCGGCAGTGGATGGCCAACCGGGAAGCCCTTGTTGCTTTCATTGAAGAGGTAAAGGGGCAGTCCTGAGACTTACACCCTTCTCCTGCAGATCCCCATGGGCCCTGGTGGTAGGGCACCAGTAGGTACCAGGGGTGGAAGGGAGTTGGTTATGGGGTACTCTTCTTGGCGGCTTCCTTTGGGGAAGCTGTTGTGTCCTAGACTGGCTCTGCTGGGGATAACCTGGATCACCAAGGGTACAGGAAAAGGTGGGGGTGTCCCCAGAGCTCTGTCTTGCTCGGCCATACCCTCTTGAGCAAAGGAGGGGCCTTGACCCATCAGTCTGTCTCCCTCCCCGCAGGTTCACCAGGGCATCAAAGGGATGGTGTCAGATGAGAACAACAACGGCATTGCAGGAGCAGTGATTTCTGTCCGGGGGATCAGCCATGACATCACCTCTGGTGGGTTGTCAATCCCCTTACATGTCTGGGTATGTGGGTGAAGGTTAGCAGGCGCGGCTATAATATGCGAGGCCAGCATGGTTTGTTTCCCAAAGACACTAGCTGGGAGAAATATGCCTTATCCTTGTCCTTCACCAGGGAGGGCTTAGGAAAGCCTAGGAACGACAGAGGCAAGAACTGGAATGCAAATGTTATTGTAAAGGACTTCAGAAACTCAGCTCCTATTTTATCTGTGAGGGACAATTGAGGGGATAATCTACTCAAGCCTGTAAGTATCTGCAAAGAGCTGAAACAGAAGACAGCAAAGAACAAAAAGAAAGAATAAGATGAAGGACTGAAAGTTCACACCAGACAAGTCTAGACTGAGAATGAAGTGCCACTTTACTTTATCCAAGTTGTGTTTGTTTCTCCCTTGCTGGCAAGTTATAACCTCCTTCCATGAACACCCTCCTCCAAGCAGACTGAGCATTACAGACTGCCTGCAGAAAATAGTATTACATAGTGCAGCTCTTGAGAGGTCACATTATGGAATCATCAAAGCTCCTCCTGGCTATAGGTTTGTGACTCAGTAACACTAATATTTGGCACTTAATTATGCCAACTTGCATAGGAAAGGGGACTATGGAAGAAATTGCAGAAGAGCTGGCTGCCAAGGGCCCTCTGAAGTCTCCTGTCCAGCCTGGAGCAAGATTGTCCCCAACATTGGCTCTGATCAGCCACTGCTCCCACCAGCCAATTCTTACTGACCCCAAGGATGGATATTTCACAGCCTAACTGCTGTCTTGTGCCAGGGATCTACCACTTCGTGGTAAAGCTGCGCTCCCAGATCCACCCTGAAGCAATTTGCAATACCCATCGAGTTCCAGAGATGGGATTATACTCAGATTTCCAAAGTGATCCCTAATACGGTGTTACCTCACTGTTGGCCATCTCCTGTCCCTAAGCACACCAGTGCACAGTCTGTCAAAGTGCTTCTGGGGCTTTCTTATCCCTTATCAGGGAACAGCTGAGCTAATGAGCAACGAAAACCTGCTAACCCAAATGTGGCAAAATTGTGTATGGCAGCAATTAGATTGTGTTATGCATAAGGAGTCGGACTGGAGCTGTGATTGTCCTTAGGTCTGCTGTCATCTGACTGGTGAGTACTCAGCTTTGTGCCTCCCTGCACAGGCACAGCCAATGCTGCTGTACAGTGCCCTTTCTTGTGGCTTTTACTTGCAGACTGAGCTCTCCTCCGAGGCACTAATGAGACATCACTTGCAGTGTAACAATGTGAATCCAGCCTTGCGGTAGCCAGTAGATTTGGGAAAAACAATTCTGGGTTTTGAAGGCTACATATCCTAGAGGAAGTAACTCAGCCAGAACCACTGGAATGTCTTTTGTTTTGCTCCCTGAGCATCCTGAGTGCTTTCTCTTCCTACCTTGTGTTCCAGGTGATATGGGGGATTATTTCCGGCTGCTGCTGCCTGGCACTTACACTGTCACAGCCTCTGCAGAGGGGTACCAGCCCCTGACGGTGACAGCAACAGTGGGCCCAGCTGCACCTTCATTGGTGAGTCAGGCTGCATAGTCACAAGGGTTTCTCAAAATATCTTCACCCCAGGGAGAAAGAAATGCGGTGGGGGATGTCTAGTGAGCAGCAGAGATAGGAGATGGGATGTAGAGCATTTCCAGTGGCTATAGGTTATCTGTTTTGGCAGACAAGGCTCCACACGGCTCATAGCGGGGGAACAGAGTGAAGACAATGCCATGTGCCTTTCCTTACTGAGGCCTTGCAGCTGCACTGGGCTGCCATGCCAGCTCCTGTATCCTTCTGCCTCTTGGCCATGGGGAGAGCTCCTGGCTGGCTGGGACTGCCACTCTTTAGCTCTCCCTTCATCCTCTTCACTCTCCAGGATGAGATGATGTGGAGATAGCATCTGTTCCCTGAGGTTCAGTTAGCCCCCCAGCTTTGTGGGTTTCAGCACTCTGCTATCATCTGCATTCTGCCTGGGACCAAACATGTTATCAAACTCATAGCAAGAGGCTGAAGTCTGCCTTTCTTTTTGCTGAGAGCACCGAAGACAAATGGGAACTGAGTGCCAGCAAAGAACAGCCAAGCACCTTCAGGAAATGAAATGCTCTTGACACTGGTGTGTCTCCTACAGTGTCTTTCTGAGGGCTGGCTGGACAACTAGAAATTGGTTGTAAAAACAGTGGGTGGTAATTCCTGCCCCTGCTGTTGCCTTGTGAACATGGTGGAACCATAGATGTAGGCTCCTCAGAGGACCAGCAGAACCCCCCATCTGTGGCATCCTGGCACATCATTTTCTTCACTGTATGTTCACTGGTCAGGCTCTGCTGTAAATACACTGTGGTTGTTCTCCCACCCTCCATCCCTTCATCCCACTCTGCCCAGCCTCTGAAGTTCTTCCAGAGCTGTCCTCTTCTCAGGATTAGAAACCTTCTAATTTTCATACTAAATTTATTTATGGTCAGTTTATGCCTATTTGTTCTTATGCCAATGTTGTGTTTTAAATAGCTCCTCTTCTTCCCTGGTATTTATTCCCTGGTGTATTTATAGGGAGCTGTCAAGCCCAGTCCTTTGTTTTGCTAGGTTAAGCACCCAGCTCTTTGGGTTTCCTTTTTAGAACAGATTTTCTTTTTACTGTGTTACTGTAGAAGACTAGTTTGTTCCCTGATGGTTTGATTTTTGTGTATCTCCTCTCACAGCAGCCCTCCTGTTCCCATTTCTGCAACACCTCCCATACCCACTGTTTACCCCATCCCTCGCACAAGAAGCCCATACAGCCCCATTCCAGTTTCACCTTTCTGTATGGCCTCCCCATTCCCCATTTAGCTGATGCTGTGTTTTGCACACTCTCTGTCCCCTTCTCCCTCTTGTACCTGCTTGCGTGGCTGTAGCGGATGGAGGTTTCTTTCCTGGATTTTTTTTGCCTGGATCCACTGGAAGCACTGATTGCTGAAAGGCAGATTAAGCTAACAAGATGCAATTGAAAAAGAACTGTCTGTCCTAAACCATCCTGTGTGTTAAATATTCACAGAGATGCAAAGCAGTGCTATGTCTCTACTCTGGTGAGAAAAGGAGAAGAAAGAACATAGCTCAGTCCCTTGTTTTTCACAGGTCCTCTTCCAAACCACCCTAGGACATCACATTGCCACAGGAGCAACTCTCTGAACTACAAGAAACATAGTTCATTGACAGTACATTTTCCACAGGAGGAAAGAAGTTTACAGCTGGTTTAAGAACTGAGTTCCCTTAACAGTGGTTGAGACCCCTTATTGTTTGACTTGGCCCCAGAGTCAGCTTCTAAGGCAAGCAGCAGAGGCAGGTCCCGCAGACCCCTGAGCCAGCAGAGCACGCACACAGTGCAATTATCTTTGTTCTTTCTCCAGGTGCATTTCCAGCTCAAACAAGAAGTGGTGAGGAAGCCTACAGAGCGTAAAGCCTCAGGCACACGTATGAACAACAAAGCCCTGCAGAAGAAGGTTGTGCCAAGAGCCACCCGCCGGGGGACCCAAAGATGAGGACAACTCATTTGGCTGAGAGCTGGGGAAGCCGTTTACATGAGGCCTGGCTGATGACTCCAGCCAGTGAACTTTCCAACAGTCCAGCATGAAACTAGCCCAAATTATTAGGTTATTAAACAAAGAAGTATTTAATCCCTGAACAAACTGTGAAGTCATTCACAACAGAATGTGCCTGGGCTACAGTCGCCTGGGCAGTGTGTCTGTGTGTGCTGAGTTCTTCTCCTGCACTTGCTCCATCTCAGAGAGCTCTGCTCCCTTTACTCCTGAACTGTTGCTACAGACCACATGAAATGCCACTGGTGCATACCAGGGATGATGAATCCAAGCCTTGGTGTATGCTGCACTCACAAACTGGGCACATGAACATTAGTTCTCTGGGTGCAAGTGCCATTCTTCTCCCTCAGGTAAGGACACTTGCTGCCTGCAGACCCCAAAGTTAGGGGAAGGTCAGTTTTAAAGCAGGCAGTGATGTGAGCAGCTCTGACCACATGCAGCACAGCTATTGCTGACTGGCAACTCTAGGAGGTGATGGTTCAAGGTCGTCTCCTGATCTTGATGTGCAGATGGGACTTTCTAGTAGCTGGTTTGAATTATTTGTAGTCAGAGAGGCTGAAATTATACATGCTGGCAAAAGCCAAGTATCATCCTGTCTCCTTATGTCTTCAGACCCAAACCAGATGGCTTGCTGAGGGGTCTGTTCTGTCCAACCCAAACTATTATTCTGAACACAGAAGCAACTAGGTGAGGTCTGACAGCTGGTGATGAGTAGAAGTCCAAGCTAGGTTATTTGGATGTTCCTTTGACACAAATACCCTGAACCTTGGTCCCATCAATATGCAATAGGGGAGCATGGATGCTTGCTGCCAGCAGTGTGCTGTACAGGTACAGCATAAGCCATGTGAGTTGTAATTGGGTTAGGAGAGAAAGGATCCATAGTTCAGTGAGGTGGGCTACTACAGGCTGAGGCTTAAAATGCTGCTTAGGCCATGTGGGCAGGTTTTGAGTGGAAGAAAGAGTAGAAACAAAGCTGGTTATTTCCATGGTAAAAATAACTTAAGCAGGCAAAACCTTTCTAGCATTCTTCATTGAAAATAAATAACTCCAGAGAGGTAAACAGTACCACCTATGTGCCCCAGCAATTTCTTTTTTCCGTGGCTGGTTATCCCAATCTCCACCATATAGCCATTGGTTACACGGCTTGTCTCCCTGTCTAAAGCCTGTCCAAAAAGTGTCCCCCAAACATTCCTTTGCTTTTCCTTTTTGCAAACATCTCTTCATTTCTTGTGAGCAACCTGTATCACCCTACTGCAGAAGCAATATTCTGCACTTCACCCCTCACCGTCACCTCCTCCTCTGTCTCTGCTACAAGATGCTGGTGGCATTTTCAGCATTAGCAGCACACACACACTCTTGTAGCTCTGCCTGTTAACAGAAGCTCTTTCTCTGTCATGCCTTTTCTTGTAAAGGCAGAGGAAGCTGTCCCTTGCAGGTTAATTATACAGGCTGTTGCAAAAAAGTGCCCAGAATGGTAATGCACTTAACTGTGGCTATGAGTGATTTTGGTCTGCAGAGACCAGTGTGGGCTGGAGACGCTGGCCAGTTCAGCAGTCACAGCCAAAGCTGAATTCCAATCCTTTAAATTTTTTTTAATTTTTAATTTTTTTCCTGTGGCAGAAGGAAATGAAAAAGGATGGCGAGGCTGAGATACTCAAACTTCTATGTGGTTTAACACCTCTTCCACTGGGCAAGCCCAGAAGCATCACTGCAGATGCTGGACCCTCCTGTTTGAAGCCACACATCAGTGCACATTCACACAAGGGATTTCGTGGTTGACATGCAGGACGAGGGAGGACACCCTGCATCCCACGGCCTGGCCCCATGCAGCACTTAGAAGGGTCTGCTGTCACCAAGTGTCTGCCCCATGCGCAGGAAAACATTGCTGCTCCCAATTATAGCACTCTGCTGGCTGAGCTGACCGCTGACCTCTGAGGGTGTGTATGAAGCTGAGAGCAAGGAAAGTGCTCCCAAGGAGCAGCCTTCAGCTGGCTGATTCCGCTGGGTGGGCCCTGCACAGGGTGATGCTGAGCCCGCACAGAGCTGCCCGTGCCACCTTCATCCCAGCAGGGTCACAGGTTGTCTTGCTGGGCCTGCTGGCTGCAGGGTGCTCTCATGTTGCCCTCTTGTGGTCCTGGAAAATGTGAGACCGTCTCAATTCCATTTACTTTCCAAGGCAGAGTCAGAGGAGGGAGATTCCTTCCCTAGAACAGTTCAACCAGTCCGGGAGGCCACATCACTTACTCTCGCAGGCTGCTGTGGGGTTGGCAGTGCAGCAAAAAAATTGGAGCCTCAGTTTCATGCGTTTTCCCCTACAAGAGGGTTCCTGCAAGATACCACCCTCTGGAGGTCTCTGTCTGGACTGGGATTTGTCCAGCTCATTCTCCTCCCAGCTCTGAATATTTTTGCGTTGAACAATTTGGTAATGCTCCACTTGGCCGTGGCTGAGGTCTCCACGTGAAAACATGGTTACAAAATGTTTCTGAGGCAGGACTTTTAAGCACGCCCCTTAAAGGCTTGCCGTGAACTTCGCCCGCAGTGTTGCAAGAACCGTGGGCTGAAAAGGGCACAACCTTTGGATGTAACATCTGCAGGATAGGGATTTCTTATGCTTTTGAGGTTTCAGTCAAAGCAAAAACAACTGACAGGTTTGTGTCAGAAAACACAGCAAACAGTCAATCCTCCCCATCTTCTCTGGGTCACTCATGATTTTGCAAGACCTCTTCCCCACCGTATGTCCTTCTTACAAGCTGAGGAGTCCCAGCCTACAGCTTTTCACTGTACAGTCTGTTCCCATGTCTCTGAGCATCCTTACCGCCTGCCTCCAAACCTTCTTCCATTCCCTATTACCCTTTCTGAGATGAGAGAATCAGAACAGTATACAGACCCTGGAAAAACATTTAAACAAACTGAAGCCAGGCCCAGTAAAATGAACCAAAATTCTTATAAGTAAAACTGTGAGAATCTTGGGAGAACCAGGAGGGTGGACAGAACTCTGCATGCAATGCCTTCTCATTTCTGTATCTGGCATGGAGGAGGCAGAAAAGGGGAAAATACAAATAAGTGAACTCAAAGAAGAGTGAAGCAGCTTTGATGGAGATGTCAGCAGAGGAGAGTTGGTCATGGAAGTGACCTGAAAGGCTGAAGGAGGGATTGGGATGATGAAAAACGTTCAAAACCTTCTTGGCAGGCAAGAACAACAGAAATTTTGGGTGAGAGGACATCTAGAGCCCTGTGGCAGGGGCTGGTGTCCATTCCTCAGCACCAGTAAACCGTCTACAAGCATCCATACCTGCAGGGAATAGAGCACTTAGTTCCCTGTGCAGCTTCAGGCCCCCTGCCCACGGCATCGTGCCATGGCAGCAGTGTGGGTCCCCACCTCGGGAGAACAGACGGGAATCAGCACCCAGCCTGTGCACGTACCAACACGACTCTGAGGACGTGCGTGCGATGCGTTCCGCACACCCGCTCCCGCCTGGTGGAAAGTCAAGCTGAGATCTGTGTGGTTGCTATGGAGAAGTGTAGCTAAATGCACAAACAAGTGCCAAACAGTGGTAACTGCCCAGGGGGACTTAGAGACTCCAGGCTTTACAACGTGTTGCTGAGGGATGGTATCCCCTGGGGCATGGAGGCTTTTTTTAGCCTGCCAGGAAATCCAGTGCGGGATCGACTGTACTTGGTATGCCAGAAACTCTTGTGATGCACAAACTGGCCCTCTCTGTCGTGGATTTCTCCCGAGCTATTTGTTTTTCTCCATCTTGATGCTTTGGCATGATCATACAATGTATCTAAGCAGCCAAGGAGGCTGCTAGCGGCAAAGCCGAGACTGCACCAGATGAACAGTGCAGACCCACTCGTCAGCTGCTGCCAAAGCTGAAGCCGGCAAGGCAGCGAGATTCCCATAAGGCAGCAGCGTGGAAGGGGAGCCCCGGCAGTGTCTGCGAGGCGGCAGCGCTCTGTGGGGAAGTCGAAGAGGGTTTGCACAGGCAGCTGCCTGCCGTGCTCCGCGCCGGGCTCGCGGGTGCTCTGCCGGCAGCTTGGTCCGGTGCATGGTGCACGGGTGCCGTGTCCAGCCCGGAGGCTACGGGGGCACTGTGTCCCGCGGTGGCGCGTCCCCGTGGGCCGCCGGGGGAAATGCCTCGCAGCCTGAGGCCGAGCGCTGCTGAACAGGGCGATGTCCCCACGTCACCCGGGGGCCCCGGGCTCCCCAGGCTGAGGGCCAGCCCCGCGGAGCAGCTCCGCCTTCCCAGCGGCACCACGCCGGGCCGGGCCGGGCGGAGGCAGCAGGGCGGCGGGGCGGGCGCTGGGGGCCGGGCCGGCCGGGACCCGGG
>NW_024580672.1:9958351-10017814 GCF_017639235.1 Corvus kubaryi
AGGTGACCGCACCGGCCCCCGCTGGGCTGGGCGTGGGGGCTGCCGTGTGCCGGGGGCTGCCCTGGGCCGCGCTGGCCGGCGGCGGGGGCCCCAGGCTGGGGTGCTGCTGGCTCGGGTGGGCGCGCTCCCCTCGTGCCAGCCGCGCCAAGGCTGCGTGTGGCCCTCCAGCCCTGCGTGCCCGGCTGGGTGCGCGCTGTGTCCCATCCCACAGCACCCACGCTGCCCGGGGAGCACTTGGGTCACCTGGGCAGCGGGGAGCAGCTGTGCGGCACAGCGGGAGCCGCCCGTCTGCTCCCCTCATTGCATGTTGGGATTGTGGTCTCTTAAGCCGTGTTTGTGCAGGCAGTGGTAAGTCTGGTGGTCACCGCCAGGCAGGCAGGCAGGCAGCTGATGGGAGCTGGTGTTGCCTGGACAGCTTGTTGCAGGGGAGCACCTGGCCCTGTAGAAGCAATGTGGGCGTCCCACAGTGGTTTCGCACCCGGAGTCTGTAGTTGTTTCACCGATGAGGGTAGCACAAGTGGTTGTACACAGAGGGCAGAAGCTCCAGGCTGCAGCACTGTGCCTTTCCTGGGTGCTCTTCCGAGGGCATTCACTCTGTTCAAGGCAGCCTGAGAAGAGACATTTACAAGAATTCCGTGTTTGTTTTCACTCCAGTAAACGCAAATCCCTCTTGCAACACGGGCAGCCTGGCCCCGTTGCCTTGTACTTTAACAGAGATGAACTGGAAGTGTCTCCTCCAGTGGCCGTGCCAGGGGATGAAGTCTTGGATTACCCTCAGCACAGTGTGAGAGGCAGCTGCTGCTCCTCTGCTGTCCCTTTTGCTGATCCTAAGTGGTACCTCAGCTGATCCTGTCCTTGATGCAATTTTGCCTTTGGGTTCGATCATCTCTGCTGCTGTTCCTGGTGTTTGAAATTGTCCCCCCACTTCTGACCTTTCATCTCTCATTCTCCTTGCCGTAGTACCTAGGAAGCCTCTGGTTGTGTCATAAGCATTAACATCTGCTTTGAGGTTTGTCATGATTCCTTTCAGTTTCTTCTTTAAAGGCTCTCTTTCCCCTTGTCTCTGCCATCCTCGCCTTTGCTTCCATTGAGATTTTACCTCTTCGTCTGAAAGAGTTCATAGATAGAGAGTTTTCAGTTTTGCAGATGCTTTGCCAAATACAGCCTCTGTACCGTGCTACAAGACGTCACCATCATCCCCCTCATCTTGACTCACTCTGGCTGCGAGTCGTGCTGGGCAGTGTCTAAATGTGTCCTGCTTGTGTGTGAGGCCTCCATAGCGCCGGTAATACCCACGTCTCTGAGCTGGCCTCCGCTTTCTGTTCGTGAGATCCTCTGTTCTGTCAGGGCCAAAGGTTTCAGTTTTCTCTCCAGCTGCTCTGCTTAGAATTAGCAGTGACATTAAAAACTAGTATGAACATACAACAGTTTTAAAGAGCTGTTGATATGGAATGGGAGGAGCTGAGCAGTAGGGGCAGAGAGGAAAGGAGTGATTCTCAGAGCTTTACAGGGCACCACCTCTGCTAGTGTCATGGGAGCCATGGCTGTGTGACCTCTTGGGGTTCTGAGTGCAGCTGAGCTGTCCCTGCAGTGGGTGACATCAGATGGACTTTGTGACAGTAGTGATGTGAGCTTAGGTGGGACAGCCTGAGCTGTGCTTGCCTTAGCACTTCACTGCCTTAACTGATGATTTCCCCTCAACCTCCAGCAAAAGTATATTTCTAATCACGTTGCTCAACCCCACTTCTGAGTGACACAGCTTTTACTTTGTCTTATTTTTAGAACCTTTCTGTTGGGAAATAAAATTTATTGCTTCCTTCTCAGGAGCACCTAGGGACTCTGAAAGGAAGAGGTCCCGGTAGCAGCAGAACCCCCGCTGAGGATTGAGGTTCTTTGGAAATGGTGGCAAGCAAAGAACAGTTTCCAAGTCAAACTCAAGTAATTTCCAGATTTCTGGATTTCCCACCCAGCAACCAAAGCATCGTAATAGGCTTCTGTCCAAAAGTTATTTTGAAGAATATTGTTTAGGGTGCAAAATCAAGTGCTACAGTGTTAAGGAATGAGCCCCAGTTCAACTTGTTTTGGATATGTACTCAAGGTGTAATGACTAATTTTGTAATTGTATGCCACTTACCACCAGTAGCCCAGCCACAGGTACTGCACAGTAGTGGTGGTCTTCTCTTGCGGTTTTGTCTGTTCCTTATTCTAAGTTGTATTGTTTTAGCCTGTCTGCAAAACTGGCAAGAGACACAACCGTGCACCTTGGGGTGGGAGAAGACAGGACTTTGTAACAGTCTGTAAGCTGAAAGCTGCCACAGCATACAGAATTTGGGAAACTCTTGTCTCTCAAGCTGGTGTTCTGGCCTTTGTATGCTTGAGTCCCCACTGCCAGAGATTAAATATCCATCAGGCATCTTGCTCACATGTTGTGGCAAGGTGTTCTGCTTTGCATTAAAAATTGATGCTGTGCTCTAGTTTCCAGATGACTTTTGTTTGCTTGCTGTCTGTCTCAGCATGAGCTCCTCTTGCTTCCTTGCCATGCCACTCTTAACCCACACAAACACCACCAGCCTGCCCTCAGCCACGTCCTGCAACAGAGCAGGTGAGAACACTGACAGCCAGAGCCCAGCAGGAGAGAAGCAGTGGTTTGAATGACTTGTTTGGTACATGGTAGAGCTCCTGTGCCACACAGGAGGCCAGAGCTTGCTTAAGCAGCCCTTTAATTGGTAGTCCTGGTTCTTGAGGGGTTGGTGATCCAACCTCAAATGTATTCATATCAATGATTTTTGATAAATCAGGTCACATACAAAAGCTAAAGAGAAGCTATTTTTTTTTAAAGGGAGGAGATTCCTCTTCCTCCTGGGAGCCATGTGGCATTAGGAGGTGGAGTGCAGAAGAGCTCTCATGTTTCCCACTGTGTGAAGCTGAGCAGGGGGACTCTTTGGGATCTGCTGAGACAAGCAACATGTCCTAACAAGAAGCTGCAGTGATCAGCGTTTCCCTGGTGGGAGAAGGCTCCTCTCCTCAGCACCATTAGTTGCGGGTTTGCCCTGCTTGCTGCACAGTCCATTCTGTTGGGATTCATAGGATCAGCTCTGCATTTGCTGGAGCCACAGTCCCTGCATTGGCACCATCTCCAGCTGGGGCCCAGGCAGCCTGGCTCAATGGGGTATTGTTTATTCCACCCAGGAATGTGCAGGCGAGCAGGGACCTCGGGGAGCTTTACACAGCAACATGTTCTGCTCTGAACAGGGAGAGTGACTGCGGGTGGCCACAGCTCTGAAGGCTGGTGGGAGCGGTCAGGGTGTGCTGGTGTGTGGGTAAAGTCCTACCCTAGAAATGTGCATGAGGACTGTGCAGGCTGTGCAGATGCATTGGGGTATGGAGGAGAGCTGTCCAGATTTGGAGAACACGGGAAGGAACAGAGGAAAAAGGTAGAAATATCTTAGTATGTAGTTAGTAAGCTTCTGTTCTTGACACAATGGTGTGAGAAGCCAAGCATTAACTCCTGGTTCCTCCCACTGTGTGCTGGATACTGTTCCTGCAGCCTAGAGTGCAGCAAGAGCTGCAGCAGCTCTCCTGTCAAAGCCAGTCCCAGCAGCTGGAGGGTGCACTGAACTGAGGGGTGTCTCTGTCACTGGGGGTGGATTGTGTTTTCAGTGAACAGACATTGAGCTGTAATGAGTAGAAGGAGGTATGAAAAGACCTAGGTGAAATGCAAGGTGTTTTTCAATTTTTAAAAAGATCACTGACAGTATTTGTTTAATATTTTTAATACTAATTTCTCCAATAATTTTGTGTCAAGCTTGTCTTTTGTACGTGTCTGGGAGTATGACCGTTCCTCATCTACTGTTCATGCAGGTTCTGAGATTTTTATAGAGATTGAGACATCTGGACAAGAATCCACTTGTTCCTCTTGTGCAAATCCTGCGTGCCTGTGGAAGCCCACATGGCATGTTTTGGTCTGTTTGGTGAAATGTTAGTTTTTCAGTTACAGTACTGTCATACTGTCCATAGTCAGTTCTAACAGTGCTGCTTCATGAGTGAGAAGCTGGAATGTATTATTTAGTGGGGAAACAAGTGGCAATAGCACCTGTTAAGTTTGGTCTCCTTGCTGCTTAATTTGTGGCATCCATCCATCACTTTTTTTTATCCCATGGTCTTAGCAGTGCTTTGGGATAGGAGTGGATTAGCTGCCCTCAAACCCTTTGGGTCTCCCTTTTTACTGGAGCTGTTAATACTTCTTGTAATCAGTCTAAATGGTCTCTTCACATTGCTGCCTTATCTCTTAAGTGCTTAAAATCGTTGCTTCAGCATCTTTAGTAGTCCTGCCTCCATCAAGTGAGGGTACTTTTAGCAAGTGCCTGACAATTAGATTTGATGCTGGTGAGTCCATTATTCAAGATTTCTTACGCTGCACAATTTCACCTGCAAAAAGAGGAGGGATAGAAGAAGTTGTCAGAGTCTGTGTGTAAATGCCTTTTCTCGGCTGCTGTGACTTGACCCAGTCTGTGCTGAAGATCTTGAAACAATATTGTAACAGAGTTAATAGCCATCATTTCATTCTGGTCCCTCCTCTCATCAGCCCACGCTGGACCAGACACACTCCAGAGCTAATAGCAAAATGGGATAAGCAGTGTTCCATGAAGGTAATGTTAGTTAGTATGTGCTGAGCATGCATGCAGGCTGGGGGCAGTGATTAATGCCCTGGGAATCCACTCTCTGCCTTGCTGCACAATGCTGTTGTGTCAGGCTCGGAGCCTGGCACCAGGCAGGCTGTGGTCGGACGCCAGGAACACGTTACCTGGTTTGTGCAGGATCAGGCAGTGAGACAGAGCCTGTGTGTTCTCAGCAGGGCGAGTTCCTGCTGCGCCACAGCTTCATACTTGCACAGTGAGGTTCTCTTTGGATGCGGGTCTGCTGCTGGGCGGGGGCAGGAGTCCTGCGATCCGCAGTCCTGACCTCCGCCAGCCTGAAATCCCAGAGTTTGCTCAGTTGCGGCAGAGCTCTCCCTCCTTCCCTCTGGCAGGCAGGGATCACCCATCCTTGAGGTGAGAGGGGATGGTGCTTGGCCAGCTGTCAGGAGCCGTGACTCACAGGGGATCACAGGCAGAGCCCTGCTCTCCCTGCAATCTGCTTTTACTTCTGGAGCCTCTGCGTGAGCTGTTGCTGAATGTTTGTTTTCACCAGATCTAGGGTGGATCTCGGAGAAGCTCGGGTCCACTATTAAGCCTAAAGAGTTGGACTCAGTAAGTTTCCAGTCTGGAATATGCTGGGAGGCTTCCTTCTCTAGGTGGGGGTTTGTAGAAAATGTTGGCAGGCAGCACTGCATGGAGTAAGACAAGGCCAAGGTCCTGGAAAACATAATATTTTGCGTTCAATTCATGTCATGGAGCAACCAAACTCTGCAAGACTGATTCACTACTTGCAAATACAGGGGCATGCTGTCTAGACTCGGACGGAGTCAGGGAGTGATCTTGCTCTTCTTGGTACTGCTGAGGGAACATGAGCCTGCTGGGATTCTTTTTTTGGCACTTTCAGAAGTTGCTTCATGCTTTCTTACGAGCTGCCTCTCAGGGAATGCTTTGGACGTGAATAGGTTAGTGGTTTATTATAACTGTAATTAGTATATACATGCCGGAACTATAGCAGTCCTGCCCATCCCTCTCTATCTTCTGTCTCATTGGAAAATCTTGCACATTTTAATGATGAGTCCCCAGAGCTGCAGGTGTGTTAAATGAAGTGACACTCCTATTCTCATGGGCAGGATCAGTGGGAGGGCCATATTCTCAGCCCCAGTGACTGCAGCAAAGCCAGGGTTTGGGTCTGCAGCACACATACTGTAATCCTTGCATTCCTCAGCCCATTCTTACATTACACCTTTGACCAAAGAAATACAAGAGATCTCACTGTACCATCATGTGCTCCTGGAGAAACTACCCCAAGGCAGCAATTATGCCTGCAATATGTTTTCCCCTCTTTGTCCAGTGCTGCTGTGAAGTTTGAATATTCAGAGTACGGCGAGGATTCCTAGGAGCCTGAGCTCAGCTGGCAGCCTGTCTGGGGGTGGAGGGCAGCCCGGATGCCTGCAAAAGGCTGCTGCTGCCGCGCCTGTTGCTGCTGCTCCTGTTCCCATGAGAACATGCAGCAGGCATGCCCCAGCCACCCCACCTCAAACAGCACAAGGATCCTAACTTGTCTTTAGTATTTTCAAGCTAATTGATGGATCTTCCATCTTTTTCCCTGCTCCACATGGTCATGTTTTTAACACTGTTACTCCTTCTGCTTCAGTAGGTTTCTGCTACCCTGAACTGCAGCTCTTTGTGCTCCTGATTCACTCCAGTCCATTCACGTCTTTTTGGTGGCAGAGTGCTGTCTGCTGCTGGATATTGGGCTCTTTGTTTGTACAGCCAGCACAAAGCTGGTGACAAAGGGACAGCCTGTGTCCCAAGGAGCCCACGTGCTATGGGGAAGGCAGTGGAGAGCAATAGGATCAACAGACAGGATGGCAGAGGTGAGGGTGTCCAGGGGCACAGCGTGCTGGCTGCAGCAGGGGAATGGCTGGGGGCGGGGAGAGACGTGATGAGGAAGCTGTTCCTGCTGAGTACAAACCCGCTTTGTTCCCAGGAGGTGAGTCGGACTGGATAAACAGAGTGGTCCCGTCAGCAGAACGCCTTTCCCTGGCTGGATCCCCCACTGGCACTCTCGCTGGAAGTTGGCCGCACCTCGTCAGCAGGGACGTATTTCTCCTCGCTGTGTTAGCTTCCCCTCTTCCTGACTCTCCGGGGCTCAGGTGGGCTGTGTGTGACTGTATGGAGAAGAGGTGCCCTTGTGTGTTTGTGTTTTGTTGTGTTGTCACTGCTCTTTCTGCCCTGAGCTGGGCAGGGCGTTTGACAAGCTGGGATGGGACGGGTGTCGCCGGCCGGGCAGCGCTCGGAGCGGGACCGCTCACTGTGCACTTCAAGCCACTTGGGGAAAGGAGGAGAATGGGTCCCACAGCAGGGAAGTTGTGTCCAAACGGACAGAGCAGGGACTGTGCTTGTGATGTGGGAGGAAAGCAGCCTGTGACGAGGGGGCTGGTGGGGAGGACGCTGCTGTCCCAGCGTCGCAGAGGGCAGGGCCCTGAAAGCACCGCGGAGAGGTGTTGGCAGTGCTGTCCTGTGCCTGTAATTGCAGGGGGTCCGGAAGTGAAAGCAAACTCTCACCGGTCTGAGGTGCAGTTGAGGAATGATCTTAAAGTTTCTGGTTGCTTTGGATGGATGCACCTTTCTGTTCCCATCCTGAGGAATTTGTGAGGAGGCGAAGGAACAGCTTAAGCTGCCTTGGTGCCGTGTATTTCCTTGATGGTGAGGCTGAAAAGCAGAAATGGTACAGAAGAGTGTTCTCAACAGCCACTTCCAGAGGAAGGGGGGATCCAGGACATAGTCGTTGATGAGGAGGTCTTTGCCTGCCTTCAAGTCTCCTGCCAGGAGGAATTTTAGCCTTGGCTCCTGAGCCTTGGACAGCGTCTGCACCCCTCATCTTAGTCTTACTTCTGACAAGAACCATGGTGAGGCCTCCCAGGGGATGACTAAGCAAGGTACCTAGCCAGGTACCTTAAGGCAGAAAGGGTATTTCCAGTCTGATCCAAGAATGAGGATGGTGGCGTGAGCTTGCGTGAGTGGTCTTTGTGCCTCTTCTCTTGCTGGGCCAGAATTGTGATGCTGGTTCAGCATGCAGTTCCTGTGACCCTGAGTGGCGGCATGGGGAGGGGTATGCCCATGCCCATCCTGCCAGAGAATGTGTGGTGGGACATGCAAGTGGGTGGTGCTGGCTGCCTACTGGGCCCTGGCAGGCTGAGCCCTGCTCTGTATGTCAGGGAAATGCTGAGCTTCCTCCCCTCCTCTTGCTTCCTTCCTGATGGGAATTCACTTCCAAATTTCTTGCTGCTTCTCCCCCCGCTTGCAGCACAATCACACGTCCCTACAGAGATAGCCAGAGGGGCTGGACAAGGCAGGTTAGACCATGGGGGCTGCATTGCTGCAGCCCCTTGGCTCCTGCGGCACGTGTCAAGGAGTGGCAGGGAGCTCAGGACAGGACCTCCCCACACTGTTTCTGCCTCTGTGCTCAGGAAGGGTTTTACTTCCTGAGCCTATGTGTGATACTTTCAGGTGTTCCTGGCTGCTGACAAACTTCTCACTGTCTCAGCCTTAGGCACCGACCCGCCTTCAGACCCTGCACAATGGAGGCTGGCTCCGTGGTACGGGCAGTCTTTGATTTCTGTCCCAGCGTCTCTGAAGAGCTGCCCCTCTTCGTGGGAGATGTCATCGAGGTGTTGGCTGTGGTGGATGAGTTCTGGCTCCTCGGCAAGAAGGAAGGTGTCACAGGTAAGAGCTGGAAATGCCTGCACCTGGGTCCATAGAAGTGCCAGCTAAATGTCCGCTCCATGAGCACATCTTCCCTTGGTGGGGAAGGACCTGATTTGATTTACTAATTCTTAAAGGGGACTTTGATTGGAACTGAGAGTGTAGGTTGCCACTGGTCTCCTGCCAGCTTTGTGTCAATTATTCAGACAGCTTGTGTGTTGTTTTTTGAGAGAGATTAGTAGAGGGTCAGTTCTCAAGGAGATGGGAGCTTCACAGTACTGGTTGTTCCATTCTCTGTGGAGAGACTATCCATTTCCTGGCTAGTTTATGTGCTGACCTGCTGTGGCAGTGGAAGGGGAGAGAGGAAACAGATGCACTGAGAGTAAAAATGCATCCACTCTGGAAACCAGTCCAAGTGACCTTGTCAGTGGGAGATAGAGCAACAGTGACCATGTGTCCCCCAAAGCCCTCTGACTCAGCCCCACTTCCTCCTTTCTGCTTCAAAGCGTCTTCCTGCACAAATTGTCATCAATATCTAGGTTCCTGAAGAGGTATGCAAGTCTCTTAAACTTTTAGGGAGGTGTGAGAAACTTCTAAAACAGCAGAATGCTCTTAGTGAAACACTAAGAGTCTCACAGTCTCTGTTTAGGCAGCTCTTTCTCATCTTAATCCTGATGTTAAGAAGATGTGTGAGCTCTTGGGGAGATGAAAGCCAGTCCACTTCAAAGCATAAGCCTGCCTCTGTCTTCAGCATGAGGGCGGGACTGATTTCATCCCTGGCTGTAGAGATGGGGCTGCTATTGTAGCAGCAGTCTGGTGTCTCCTGACAGCCACAAGCTGTCTACTGTCTGAAACAAAGGTGGACAGGAGCACTTCCCTCCTGTGCTCCATGTAGCTGATAAGTGGCATTGAATGAGCATGTGCCTGATCCTGTTGCTGCTGCTGAAGTCACTGAGCAAGAATTATGTGTGCAGTTTTCAACAGAGTTTTGTCTCCCAGCATTACTGGTGAGGTTGTTCTATTGAAGATGAAGCTATTAAGAAATAACAAACAGATGTATGTCATAGCTCAGAGATAAAGAAACATGCTGAAGTCAAATTGAATGTTTTTTAATGACCTTTAATTCAAAATCCAGTTGCATTCCTGCTCTCCCTTGGAACAGCTGTTGTAGTTTTCTGCCCAGCTTTCTCAGTTAAAGTTGTAGGGAATTGAAAAAGCACTTTAGAATAGAAGCTGTGGAGGTGTTACAGCCTAGTACTCATTGCTCTGCAGAACAATTACTGTAATTAATTCCATTACAGTAATTCCTTTCTTACAGCATTATGTTGTTTCCATGTACAGAGCAGGAAACTAGGATAAGGAAAAAGAGAGCTGGTTAAAACTGTAAAGGAATATAGCAATGCCAAACCGCCTAAACACAGTGCAGAGCTCTGGGTGTCTAGGATATGGTGTTTCCACATTTTATTAGAAAATATTGGGTCATCCAGAGGCAATGCTGGATGTGGTACTAGCCCATACTTTACCATATCCCCTTGCCTCAAATTATGTAGGAAACACATTTTTAGTGGCCTTTGCATGCCCTATGCTCCCAGGACTGAAAATAGTATCTGGCTGGTATCATGTGGTGGCCAGCAAGTGTGCCATGGTGAAACAGGTACACAGAATGACAAAGTGGGGAAGGTCCCTGGAGTCCCAGCGGTGCTGAAGCTGTGACAGAGCCTGTGACTCACAGGTGAGGCCATCCCGAGTGTGGCAGCCTGAATTCTGTGCTGAGACTGCACAGGGCCTAAGCCCTATGGAGGATGGAGCACTAGGTGGCTATGCCCAGTCAGAAGACACTGGTCTCATGATCCAGCACTACTGGATCTCTTAGTCCTCACCATGGATCTGAGCTGGGAAGGAAATGATAAGGGCAGAGAAAACCTAGTATGTCTGTTCCTGGAAGCTCCATGCTGATGGCACAGTCCCAGTAATGCACACAGCCTGTGGTTGCCTGGAGTGAGCCAAGGGCTCAAAGCTTTTTGTTCTCTGTTAGTTCTTAAGTACTTTAAACCCCAGGAATTCCTGACTCCCAAACTTGTTCTTCTTCCACCAGGCTATTGAGGCACCCAGGGTAACTGGGTATTTTCCTTTAGCAAGAGATGAATAGATCGCAAAATCTGGAAGGAGGGTGGACATGGTGGTGGGTCACAGGAAAGACTCGTTGCTGACAACTTGTTCTCCTTTTAGGGCAGTTTCCTAGCAGCTTTGTTGAACCTGTGGATATTCCCCCTTTGAAGCAGGGAGAAAAACTGTTTGTTTGTACCAATGACTTCACATCTCAAGAGCCAGGGAGCTTGTCACTGCAGAGAGGTAATCTCCATTCCCCACCTTTGCTTTGCACCTCAAAAGCCTCACTTGTCCTTCCTGCTGGATGAACCTAGTCACAGCATCCTGCCTAGAGTGACAGAAGAAAGAGGTGAATCTTCTAATACCTTGTGACATGGGTCATGTCAAATCCACCATGGTCCTCTGGGCTTCTGCCACTTTGATACCAGTTTCTCATGATCGGTCATTACTCATGAAACTCCAGAAATTGGCATCACCTGATCATAGTAAATTTACTTTTAAGTGACCTCCAATCCCCAAATCTTAGACTTGCATTTGGGGGAGAATGAAAGCTTTGATGCACCTGCACGACTTTGCAGCCAAACTGTGTATCTTAGATGTACAAGAGGCTGCTGATACTTCATGCTTTAACCCCATCCTGTGCTTGTGTGCATTCCCAGCATGTATTGTGCTCTGACAGAGTGCCAGTCCTCACCCACAGCCAGGAGGGAACACGGGGAGGCAGGAATAAGAGGTGGGAAGGAGTAATGAGAGCAGTTTTGAACTGGTGTGTCTCATTCTCTGCAGGAGACTTGGTGATCCTGGGGGGGTCCCTGGCCTCCAGCTGGCTCCAGGGCCGAAGCAGCTGGGGTTCCAAGGGCTTTTTCCCCTCATCATGTGTGAGGGAGCTGTGCCTTTCAGTTCGGAGACGTCAGCTGTCCCAGAGCACTCTCCTGGAGGTGCCTGCCTACTCACTGGGCCAAGCCCGGGCCCTGATGGACCTGTCTGCTCAGCTGGAGGAGGAACTGGACTTCAGGGAAGGGGATGTGATCAACATTGTTGGTGTCCCAGAGCCTGGCTGGTTTGAGGGTGAGCTCAGAGGCTGCAGGGGCATCTTCCCAGAGGGTTTTGTGGAACTGCTTACTCCTCTGCGAGCACCAGGAACCTCAGTGGATCCAGAGCCCACAGGGACTTGTGACACCAATGGGACAGTAGACATGCCCCCCAAAGATGACAACGAGCCAGGGAGTACTTATGGTGTTGCCCTCTATCAGTTCCAAGCCCTGGAGTCCCAGGAACTGGATTTTGATGTAGGTGACAGGATTCGGATTGTAGGCATTCTGGAGGATGGCTGGCTGGAGGGGGAGCTGAGAGGAAAACGTGGCATCTTTCCACACAGATTTGTGAGGCTGGAAGCCTCTGAGGCCTGCAGGGAAAAGGTGGGTACTGGGGATCTGCAAGGTGGAGGCAGCTGTGGATTGACCATCCATCAAGATCCAGAAAGCACTTGCTCTGAAACTCCTCCTTTGCCAGGGAAAGATAGCAGGGAAAAGGAGGATGGCTTGGCTGTATACCCTGAGCCTGCCACCATTTTGTCTCACAAGGCAGGGAGGTCAGAGGGTCCTCTTGGCACTGACTTGAGACAGCACCAGGCCTCTCCCAGCACGGGACCCCAAGAGCCACATCCAAAAGGCACAGGGGGCTCGGTCTCCTCTAACCACACGAAGACAGTCAATGGCATTCTCCCCTCTGCTCAGCTGCCTCCCCCACAGGGCAACAGGCCTGGCCAAGCAGGTGAATTGGAGCCTGGGGGGACCCTTTCAGCCTCCCCAGGAAACTCAGAAACTCACCCCCTTCCTCAGCACGATGGAGACAGCCCCATTGTGCCCTTGCAGGCTCCCCACTTCCCCCAAAATCCTTGCAGGAGCCAGGCGATTTCATCTCCTAACAGCTGGGCAGCATCTCAGCCCCAGGAGAGCCAGAGCAGCACCCAGGACCTAGACAACTGGATGGACAGTAAACAGGAGAAGTCCAAGCCCTGTTCCAGCTTAGGAACTGCTCAGGTGGGCCTGGACACACGGGCTGGGAGCTGGAGGGAGTGCTGCCCTCTTGCAGTGCAGGGGGATGGCTGCGTGGACCTGGACTCCAAACTGACAGAGCAGCTGGCCCAGTTTGAGAAGAGTCTGTCAAGTACTGGTGTGGAGCAGGACAAGGTCTCCCGTCACTTCTCTATCTTGGACTACAGCTCTGAGAAAGACATTGTCCGTGGCTCTCCTGAAGCTGTGTCCCACTCCAGGCAGGCAGAGAGGAGAAGGGCCCTGAGGCCACCCCCTCCTCGGCCCAGCAGCCTTGCGACAACTGCTGTGCACGTGCAGGGTGGCCAAGTGCCCAAAGGCAGGTCCCTGTCCTTCTCGGTCAAACCCTCCCGGCCTGCACCCCGGCCTCCATCCAGCAGCCAGCGGAAAAATGTGGTCCCTGCACAGCTTCAGCCCAGCACCCCAGAGCAGCGGGTGGAGGAGGGACGTGAGGACTTGACACAGGCAGGATCAGCCTCCTCCAGCTCCATCCTGCTGACTAGAATTGGAGAGGTGGAGCGAGATCTGGAGGCGTACAGCAAGACCCGTGCCGAGCTAAGCCTGATGCTGGAGGAGCAGCAGGATGAGCTGGTGAGAGCAGAGACCATGGAAAACCTTGATTTCTGTGACTCCAACATTGAGAGCCTCAGCATGGAGCTGCAGGAGTTGAGAGGTGAGTCTTCAGCAGCATGGGATGGGGGATGCTTCAGGAGCACAGGTGCCTCTGCTGTTTTACAGACACTCTTGAAGGCAGTCTTTTATACCCTACTTTAATTCCTGATTTTGGTCATTTTGTAAGCACTGTTGCAGTACAAATCATCATGATTTTGCCTTGGAAAATCACAGTGTCTTTCTCTAGATATCCCTTTGCCCTGGTCTTCCCCACCCCCTTTTCCTTCCAACTCTCCCATCTCCCCATCTCCTCTTCCGGCCCCACCATACATCCAGAGCCTTCATCTCATCCACTCCCAGTATGCCTGTGATGGAAAGCAAAACCACAGCTGCTGCAGTTCCAACCTCCCTGCCTCATCCCCTCTTATCTGTAGTGGAGTGAGCAGCAACTTCAGGGTGGCTTTGCTGGTGGTCCTGCAGTTGAGATTTGAGTAGTTGTCTGTGCTGTGACTGCCCTCAACCTGTCAGGGCACTGGGTTTCCTGTGGTTTCTGCTCTGGTGCTGATACAGGAGATTTATCACTCAGAAGAGAAGGGGTACACAGAAGGGGACTGAACCTGGCCTGGGAGTGGGATGGATTAGTGGGCAAAAAGTAAAGCCTGCCCCTGTGTTCCTGCTGTCCGTGGAGTCCTGGACAAGAAAACGGCACTGTTCTGTTGGTAATAGCAACAAAGAGTTTTCAATTGTGGCATATCTGTAGCTGAAAATGTGACTTTTGTTCTTGCACTCCAGAAAAAAATTACTCAGGAAAGAGGAATTTGCCATTATTATATCAGCACATTTGTTCTCTGAAACCTGAAGGTGCCATGTAAAGATCAGTGCTGTTAATTACATTCACTTGATATTACAGTAGACAAATGGAAAGATGGGACCACATACATCTTCTCCCACAGTCCCTTCCCAGGCTTCTCCCAGGAGCTCTGACACTGCAGTTCTGTTACCAAAACCCACGACATGCAGGAAATGTGGGCACTGCATGCAGGAGGTGGAGTGAAATGCCAACTCCTGCCTGGGAATTACTCACTCTGAATTCACTGCCTCCATCCTCCCACTGCTTAATCAGCCCTGGGGAGCCCAGGCACTTTGCTGCACGATCATGTCTGAGGCAGAGCACATGGGAATGAAGGCTGATAGGTGACAAACAACCTCCATGTCAGTGGTGTGCGAGAGGCATGCTTGGAACGAGGCCTAGAGGATTTGAAGCTAGGTGAAATAACTTGAAGGTAGGAAGAGGAAAATCTAGACTGAATCTCGAGGGAAATTTTCTGATGGGATGGGTCTTGCTGGGAATATCTCCTACTGTCCCAGTGCTTCCTGGCAGAGGACCGATCCTGTGGAACCTGTGCCCTGTTGGCTTCTGGAAGTGGAAGCTTTAGGCAAGAACTAATGCACTATCCTGAGGCATCCTCAAGTTAGTAAGCTTCCAGTAGTCCTAGGAGATTTTTCTCAAGAGACCTCTCTAGCCCTGTGATAAAGATGTCTCCTACCCAAGCCCTGTCATGTCCCTCCTGACACATCTAAATGTGGCCAGAGAGCATGTCTTGCTAGCCCAGTTCTAGTGCAGCAGGACAGAACAGTAACTTGGTGTTGCATCAGCTCAGCAAAATGTGTTTGGGCCATGCCTGAGGCATGACCTCTGCATTACCACTGTTAGGTGAACATGGAGACACACTGAAGGCAGAAAAGCTCTCACTAAGCTTTGACCAGCAACCAAAGCAGGGCAGGCATAATCTTGAGGGAATCCAGCCCCTCAGCGTATCCTTTGGGGAGCCAAAGGAAGAGTAGAAAATATGTGGTTTTCTACAGTAAATCTTTAAAATCATCAGGTTGCTTTTTTGGTGTGTCTTGTGAGCACACTGGGGTTTTGCTGATCACCAGGCTGGAGCAGGATTAGTGTTTGCCCTCCTGCAGTTGGAGTAGGAGAGTTGGTTTTATTTTTGTCTTCTACCAGCTGAGAGCATGGACTCTGCATTCCTAACAAGTGTTGCAAGAACCTGAGACATGGATGACATCCACAGACTCTCACGTTCTCTGTCAAGGGCATATTGTGGTTGTCTCTTGGTTTCTTATAGGAGCTCTCTGTTTAGCATGAAAAATTGGGAATATGTTGTGCCCTGCAGTGAGAGGTGTTACTGGAGTGCATATTTCTATAGCCTCCTGGAAACTTATTTTGTGTGTTGGCACTGGACTCTGTAACCCAGGTAATCCCTTCAAGCCTGTTCCTGTCAGCGGGTGGACCCGCTAGAGCAGGGAACCAGGCAGCTGTGGCTGCATGGCACTGTGTAGGCATTGCTCTGTCTTGCAGGGAGCAGCTCCTCTCCTGATCTTCCCATGACTGTGGGTGAGGGCTGGGAAGGGATGGGCTCAGCATCAGGGTTGAGCCAGGGGCAGCCTGAAGGCCTCTGTTTGCCCCAGCGAGGTGTGGAGCAGAGCCCAGCCTCTTCTAGACCACGTTGTTGCCTTCATGCTATCAGGGGTGGGAAGGCAGTGGAAGAAGATCTGGTATCCCACCTCTGGTTTGTGGCTTCCTGCAGTCTCACACACGCTCTGTTTCCCTTCCCTGAGGACACTGGTCTTGGGGCAGGGCCTCTGCATGCTCCAGTGCCCTCCTCTTCCCTGCCTCAGAGCTGCCTGCAGAGAGCCTTTGGCAAAGCCGTGGAGCCGGTTTGGGCGGTGAGAGCCTGCCCAGCCTGGCTCCCCTCCTCGCTCCGGGCTGGTTACTGATTACTTTGGGCAGCAGGTGGAGGAGGCCGGGGCTGGCAGCGATTGGGCCCGTGCCTTTGCTGGCTGGTTTCAGGAAGCAGCACCTGCGTTTCACTTGGGACGGGAGTGCTGGAGCAGAGTGGAGAACTGGCGTCAGCCCGGGGCAGGGCTCAGAGAGTGAGGGGAGTGGGCCCCTGTGCCACACCCCACAGGACTGTGCGCACCTATCCTTAGAGGAAACACTGCATGGAGGATCCGAGACAACCGCGGCTCCTCAGCTGGGAATATGAGGACTGTTGTGCTGTACGGAGAGAGGACGTGGCTGGTTGCAACGACAGACCCAGGGTGACGAGGAGGCAGTACCTGGGCAGCCGAGGAGCAGACAGCGGCTGGGACAGTTCCAGGAGACAGGAGGGCATCTCCATGGACCAACAGAGCAGGAACGGAGACTGTGGAGGTTTTTGGAAGGGAGAGATGCAGTACATGGACTGCAGGAAAGCAGACGATGATTGGGAAGGCAAAAGACAGGATATAGAGGGCAGAAACTACAGGTTGTATGAGAGGGAGGGTGTTCAATACAGAAACTGCAGTTCTGAGATAAGAGAAGGGCTGAACCGAGAGGACAGAGTACCTGGGCAGTATAGGGAGAGGGGAAGGCAGTATGGAGAGGACAGAGGCCTTGGAGACTGTAGGAAGGGGGGAAGGTGGTATCAGGACTACAGAGATCCTATGGACTACAGCGAAGATGAAAGACATTCTAGGAAAAAGGAACTGTGGCACAGGCAAGAGAGGGACTCTGGGGAGTATAGGGAGAGGAGAAGGCAGTATAGAGAGGATGGAGGCAATCTAGTATATAGGGAAGGGGAAAAGGGGTATAGAGATGATGGAGGCCCTAGGGCATATAGAGAGCAGGAAAGGCCACGTGTAGGTACCAGGGACCAAGTAGACCAAGAAGACACTGAACAACAGAGGAGACACAAAGGCCATGTCATGGACCACAGCAGTCCAGACAGAGATTGTGAAGTTCCTGCATTTGCAGTCAGGTCCTCGGGAGATGGTGGCGTGAACCTGGGGTCAGGTACCTGCTACACACAGTTCAAGACATGCGTTGTTGACTACGACAGCTATGGGGAGCTGGAAGGAGAAGCCCCAGGGCCTGGGATGCCAGCCAAGAGCAGCAGTGGAGCAGAGCGCTCGAGGGTACGCACGGGCCGGCCAGACTGGAGCCAGCTCTGGGAGCAGGAGGCTGAGGAAGCAAACAGGGTGGGCTCTGTGCTGCAGCGGAACAGCTTCTACAGACGGACGGCTCCCAGTGCCCTGCGGCACTCAGAGTTTGTGCAGACCAGGAAGAAAAAGCAAGGTACACAGGGAAATGGTGGGCAATTCCCTTGGGTGTGCCTTCACCCTGCCCTTCACCCAGGCACCAGGGCAGCACTGGGACTCTGGTACACGTGGGTGGCCAGCACAGACAGGCTCTCACAGGAAAGGGCCTCCCTGGGATTTACTGAAATGAGCATCATGGTCTTCACCCCTCTGTACAGCCTCTGCAAGGGGATTTTGTGGAGGCCCAAGTGAGAGGGAAGCACAGGTGGCACAGGCTCAATGCTGTCCTTTCTGTTGCTCCTGAGTGTTTCAGGTACACCCTAAAACTTGTGGCCCTGGTTCGTCTGTTCTTTTAGGGCCCTGAGGAGGCTCCTCATGAGGGAAAGGGTGAGATGCTGGGTTATTTCCACTGCCTGTTTTACTTTTATAACCCATCATGAATAGATTCTACGTGTAAGAACCAATTCCTGACCCTGAGCATGGCAGCTGTTCACAGGCAGTGCAAACAGGAAATAGAGGAAACTGTTGTAGCACTCAGACATGCAGAGAGCAAGTACTCCGAGTTGTGTAATTCACCTGGGCAGGACACTGAGGCACCTGCGTGTTGGGGGGTGTCACCGATGGGAATCTCTTGCATCGCCAGCCCCTCAGTGTTGCAGTGGTCCCTTGGCTGTGCTACATATTGCATGCCCTGTGTCCTGGGTCCCCAAGCCATCCCTGGGTCTCCAGTCCTATCAAATAGCACCCTGGAGCTGGAGAGTCACCAAAGTGGAAGGCTTAGGCTGTCTTGGCATGGGTGAAATCATTGCATTGATGCTGTGGCTGTGTCAGAGTCAGCTGCAGACAGATTTGTGAAGCTTGGCTGGTTGTTGGAAGAATACTGGGGGGGGGGGGATGTGGCAGCAAGGTGCTGGGGTCTAGGCAGAGGGACAGAAGGAGCCCTTCTTGACAGACAGGCCTCCATGTGTCTGAAAACCTGTTAGTTCCTGTGCCCTTTCTGCCAGCATCTGTCTCATGTAGCTGTGTGTGTGAACTCTCCGTGAAGTGGGATTGAAATGGAGAGGAAAACTGTGCAACAGCCAAAGCGATGGCAAAGCTGGAGGCAGTGACTACCTTTGCCTTAGCATGAAATCTGTCCTCTGGAGATATTTAATTAAGCAGGCTCCAAAGGCTGCATTTCTGCACTCCCAGGCCACCCTGTTAGGGTGGGACTTTGCTCAGCTGTGTCCCCAGGGCGAGGAAAGGGAGAGGCTTTGCAGTGCCAAGACATCCAAAGGGCAGCAGGGGAGCCGGGAGGAGGCCAGGAACAGAATGGGATGGGAAATGGTTCACAAAGCCTTAGGAGGCTGGAGCAGTGCTGGCTTGTCCAGCTTTTGCAAGAGTTGAAGGGACAGACTGTGATGCCAAGTGAAAGTTTTCACTCTTCAGGGCTGAAGGATTTTTTCCCCACTGTGGCAGGCTCAGGGGCATGGGAGTAGCTGTAAGAGGAGCAGGGCAGGATGCCCTCATCATCAGCACCAGTGTCTCACAGCAGGAAAGGAGGGATGAATGCTCCAGGTATTTCAAACACTGTCTGTCCATCCTGTGGCCTGTTTCTGGCTGCAATTGTCTGTTACTTTCCTCCACCTGCCCTGCTGGGGCACAGTGCTGGACCAGCAGCAGCTCTCCTTGGTATGTAATGCTTGCTGCTGTAGCTGCCTCAGTGCAAGATCCCACCAGCACCTCCCCAAAAGAGCTCCCATTGTGCTTGGCAGCAGACACCCACCTACACAGCTGACAGGGAAAAGGCAGCTCTGGTTTTCCCTCAGTGTGTGCTCCAGGCACCTTTTCTAATGCTGTTTACTTCTCTCACAGGTTCCTCCTCAATCCCCTGAGTGACAGAAATTGCGACTTGAAAGCCCCAGTAGGGATCGTAGAGTCATAGAATGGTTTGGGTTGGAAGAGACCTTACAGATCATCTAGTTCCAGTGCCCCTGCCATGGGCAGGAATGCCACACACTAGATCAGGTTGCCCAGGGCCCCATCCAGCCTGCCTTGAATAGTTCCAAGCCAGTAGAGATGATCTTTTCTATTAGGAGGGTTATCACACTTCTTACAGATTTCTGTATAGTGTAACCGGGTGACAGCTACTTGGTTAGAGCACCTCTGCTGGGATGAGACTCAGATGTGACTGCCTGACACATCAACAGGAGAACCCACCTGTCACAACTTTGCTGCTTAGTCACCATCACTCTTAAAAGTTTTTTGCATGTTACGTGTTCCATTTCAGCTCTGAACCCCAACCTTTTTCTCCTAAATTGGAGCTTTTTAGTTGATGGATATTCTTCTCAGGCAGGTACTGTCGTTAAGTAATTTTTCAGTCTTCAATTCTTTGTAGTGGAGTCTTAAAAGACCCATGTCAAAGACTCGCAGGAAGACCTTTAAGTGTTTATTCTTCCTGATGCTCACTCATTTTTCAGTTCAGACTTTTAAAACAGTGGACTTGAGGGCTGGGTGAGGGATTCTGGGTGGGTGTCAATACTAGTTTACCTTGCTATGCCCCTGTGCCTTTGTCTAAAACCCCAGTTGTCCTCCACAACAGTCAGGGAACTCCTGCTGAATTTTGTCTGATCAAGCAAAATAATTACTCCCCAGAATACAATCCTGCATGTGGGTGTGTTTCTTGTTCCCATTAATACATTAATGCGTTTGTCTGCATTAAACCTGCTTGGTTTGAATAATTCCATCTTATCCAGGATACCCTGGATCACTCAGTGACTCATATGCCTCATCTTTGTTTTGTGATCCTGTTGAATTGATCTTCAGTTCTCTACATGACAGCAGTGATTTTCCATTTACTTTTTTATGTGAGATTAACTAAATCCAGTCTCTGTTTAGAAATGCCTTTTTTTCTGGATAGTCTCCACTGGCAGTGGGTTTTCAAGGTTTTTTTCTTTTTTTCTTTTTTTTCTTTCTTTCTTTTTAGAAAGAAAGAAGCAGAAAATTTATTGTATAATTCTACCTTTTTGCCAGGGTTGCCAAAAATGTTGGATTGTGTCATTGTAGGTTTTCTTTTGTCCTGGATGGAAATAAAGGTCTATTATAAAGTAGTATTTTATTTCTTCATTTAAAAGATGAAAATTGAATTCTACCATCCATGGATTTTTCTTGATGTCTTTCTTTTCTCATTTTTCTGTGCTTCAGAGTTCCTGGTGTATCTATTATCTATTATCCACTTTCTATGCTCATTTATATATTTATATTTGCTGTCTTTATTGAAGCACAGATACAGGACAGATTTTTCATCAATACAGTTCTCTTCATGTTTTTTTTCATGTCTATTTAAAACATCCTTTTAAAGAACTTTCAGCTTTCATTCTTTTTTCCATCAGTGTTTTTGCTCACACTTTCTGTTGATGCCCTGACTCAGCTTTAGCAGCTTAGCTCTTTTACACCATCATATTACTTCACTTTTTTCTGTGTCAAGGATTGGAATCATCCTCTGCTCACGCCCAATGCCATGGGGCTGTCTGGGCAACCAGAGGCTGTTTGGGGCGGTGGTTGTGGTCTCACCACAGAGAGATATCATCAGAGACCTATCCCCACCAAGCAGGCTCTGCATTAGACACGTTTGGGACACCAAGCCATTCCAGTGGCCCTGGAGAAGCATCCCTGTTCTGCCCCCGTTCAGCTCACTGGTGTGTTACCAATGTCTGGAGTAAGAGTTTTCGCCCCAGCCAGATCCTGCTCCTGGCAGCGAGTTTAGCCTTTCGCTCAGATTAATTATTCCCTGCCCTAGTTTCATCGCCTCCCCCTCATGGTCGGCAGTGGCTCCTCCCCTCCTGGCCTCCACATACTTCAAATATTTGCAGCTGGTTTGTTTTGTCCTGAGTCACTGCTTGCCTGTGCTGAGCTGTGGGCCCGGGGCCGGGCTTGCCTCGCGGCTGGGTGCAGCTCCTCCGGAGATTCCTGGGGTTGTCGCCGGCGCTGATGGGCGGCACGTCCCTCTCCAGGTTGCGTTAGCGCCCGCCGGGCTGCGCCGAGCCTGCGGGATGCTGCCAGGTGAGCCCTGAGCACGAGCATTTGGGGGGCGATGCAGACCTTTGGGAGAGCCCTGCAGCGTGGTGCACATACTTCCCATTGGATCTGGTCTTTGTGGGCCAACTCTGCTCCCAGAGCCGGGCAGGGAAAACCTGCATGTGTGCTCCCAGTAGGAGGGTGGGTAATAACAACTCAAAGGTTTCGTTAATTGGAAGAAAGCTGATGACGGTGGCATTTCTCAGACGAGCAGGATGAGCCGTGTGATTGCGACAACAAATCGCAGCCTCCCCGTGAAGGGCAGAGGTGGGAGTGTGCTCCATCTTCACACCTCGTTGCCAGGGCTGGGTTACGAGCTGGTGTTGGATCTCTCGTGGGTCAGCAGGGGTACTAGCAAAGCTCAAAAGCAGGTGCTCCTGGGAGGCTGTCTCAGACCATCAAACCAAGAAGAAACAGGAGAACAAAATCTGAGTCTCTGAAAATTGTGATTGAGAACATTGTTTATGGAAATGTATTTCTGAATGCCTATTTGGCAACTGTGTCATGGGTAAAGATGAATTTGTCACTGGATTGGAATTTGGTGGCTTCATGAGAAATACGAGTCATATTCCTGCAGGCCGACAAAGCCCATTCAAGCTGTGGTGCATGTCTTAGCACCTTCAAAGTTGATGGGCATGATTAATCAAATTGAAAGGTAACATTTAAATTGAAAATCTGTGAAGTAAAATGGAGATCTGTTTCAAAAATACTTACTGGATGACCAAAACCCACAGCTGTGAAATTGGTGGGTTTAGTTAACTGCTTAATAAGCCTCATTTAGGGAAAGCTGCTATTAGACATACAAGAATGTGTGACAAACAGGAAAAAATAAATTGATGACAATTAACAGAGATAGTATGAAATACAAAAAGTGAGAGTTTTTAAATGCATCAGAAACAAACACTAATACATATTGGTTAGATATAAGAGCCAAATATTAAAAATAAATTCTGTATTTGAATATTTTGAGCTGCAAGTGTTTGGAAAGAAGTAGGACACCTTTTGAGTTCATTGCTGAAGGAGGATGCTGGACTAGTCATAAACAAGAAGAATCCTAAGAGACTTGACTGCAATGTAGCCTTGTTTTTGAAGGAATCTTGAAATTTCCAGGAAGAGCAAGAAGGCTGGAGGAGAATTAATTTGTATGAGTTTTCAAAATCATGCAAGTACTAGTACAGTGTAAGTGGGTAGAACTGGTTCCCCGTGTTGTGCCAGGTCAACCAAGCTGAGCTGATGACTACTGTGGGCTTAAAATCTGTGCAGGGAAGGTTTTAATTTCTCTTCCATAGGCAGGGATTTGAGACTTGCCGAAGAAGGGTGTCATGGAGCTGGCAATCTCACAAGTGTGGGTTGAATCCTTGCCACCACAGGGTACTTTCTGTAAGGGCCTAACCTAGATTTACTTGCCTGGGGTTTGCTTGGTGGAGCATGGGGAGCTGCTGCACTTGCCAACAGCACTGGGCATCCCCAGCTTTGTTTTGGGGAGCTGGAGCCAAACACATGGTGTGACTGCAATTTCGCTATGGCTAAGGCTGGGAGCACAGCAGGGTTGTTTGGTGGTGCAGTAAACTCCTGAGGTGTCCTGTACAAAACTTAATGTGGTGGCATTTTGCCTGGGGCTAAATATAAAATCCTGTTCTTTGACCAAAGCAAATGTAATCTTTTCCATTTGTCTTCCCAAATGCTGCTGCATGGGTCATTTCTGGCTGTGATTTTGGCTTGTCTTCATTTTCGAGATTCTTCCCAGCCCACCCCATGCAGTAGTATCATCTCACCCGCCCACCCCGTCTGGCTTTCACACACCTGTTTGCATTGCAAATTAACACCTTCCTGTTTCTTCCCAGTTGCCTTCCCACTTGAGCTTGCTCTCCTGCAAAACAAATGCCATGCCTTCTTTAAAATAACTTATTTGTTATTACTTCATTAACTCTGAGCCATAAAGACTTGCTGACTGTATTATCTTGGTGTTTAGTTGTCCCTCCTGTACATTTTTCTGCTCGTATCCTGTTCAGGCTCCAAGTGCTTTGTCGAGGGATATCCCTGTGGGTGTTTGTGGAGGACCTTGCACAGCAGGGCCCAGTCTGCTGCTGTGACTTTGCAGATGCTGTGGAAATGCAAAGAGCAAAACCAGTTAAACCCAGCATCTGCTCCCAGGCCCTCCTTGCTGCGTTAGAGTTGATAAAGTTGATCATCAGGGACTGCTGGAAAGCCAAGACAGGCTCTGATGGGGTTTGTCTTAAGGATAGTTGCCAGTAGGAATCAGTGAGGCCTTCTCTTCCCAATGATTGCCTACTAAATGTAGTGCTGGTTGTGTCACTGGGTCCTCCTCCATGGAGCTGGTCGTTTTGCCTCTCCCCAGGCTAGATTTCAAGGCAGGGCAGCAGAGATGCCAGCTTAGAGAGATGAGTATCTTCCTTCCCACATTGAGGGCATTTGAATGTTTTAGCTGGGTTTCCCATCTGTCGGGCTTGCAGTGGGAATGATTTTGAAGTTGTTCTTTCTGCGGAGAGGCACAGTGGTTCATCCTCAGCCCAGGTGGCTGTAAGAACTTGCTGTTTGGTGCTGATGCTCCTGGTTTCTGCCCCAGCTGCTCTGCAGTGGGAAGGGCCAAAAGGGCTGGCATGGTTTCAGATAATCATGGGCTGAATCAGTGTCTCAGCTTGGGTGTCTTCTTTCTCGGGTTGTTTCAGTGTGAAGACCCCGGCCTGGGAGAGCAGTGGGCAGGATGCTTAGGCTGAGGCAGCAATTTTCCCATGCCATGTTTCATGCTGCCGTGCTGGGTACTGCCATCACCCCACAGGGCACAGCTGGGGGCTGCCTGCAGCCTGCCCAGCACCTGGGCAGAAGCAGCTGGGAGCGTGGGGGTTTCTTGGGGCCGTGCACAGTCGGTGCTGTGGTACCAGGATAAGTCCCAAGCCCTGCTGGGTGTCCCTGGGTTTAATCGATGCTGAGCCTCTGTTGCCTGAGGCTGTCACCGGAGAGGTCAGGGAGGTGGAGATCTGGAAGTGCCTGTTCTGCAAAAACATTCCCAGAAATGTCTGAGCTGGGACATGCCTGCAAATCTAAAAAAATTTCCGCTGATGGAGGGCAGCTGGGGCTCCGTAGCAGACGGCGCATTTGTGGAATCGGCCATTGACATGAAATGGGGTACCCGAGGCAGGCTGGGCGCTGCAAGGGGCTCCGTGCTGCCCTGAAATGGGGGAGACCCGAGTGTTCCTGGCCTCAGAGGGGTGACCAGGGGGCGGTCGGGGAGGGGCGGTGGGAACACTGCGGCCGCGGTTTCGGTCCGAGGGCACAGCCTTTGAACGCAGGCAGGTGGGGCAGAGCGCGGCGGGGCCCAGGAATCTGCGGGGGGATAAAATGTCTCAATGGCAGCGGGAGGGGGCTGGGCCGGCCCGGGGCCGCAGGTGGGACTGAAAACCAGGAGGAGAGCGGCCGCGGGAGTCTGGACGGGGCCGAGGAGGCCGGCCCGCAGCCCCGGGCCCTGCGGGCGGGGCGGCCCTGCCCGGCCCCGCTGGCCGGGATCCAGCTCCAGGCTTTGCCAGCGGCAGCACCATTGCGGTGCCCGGGGCCCTCCGCGGCCATTGAGATGGAAATACCCCGCGGCTGCAGAACGGAGACCCCGCTCCCAGCCTGAGGGAGGGGTGGCCGCCATTGCCCGGCGGGGCAGCGGGGGCTTCCCTCCGTGTCCGCAGCCTCCCGGAGCCGCGGAGTTGGAGAGCGGCGTGGCCCCGGCCGGTATAGGGGCAGACCGTGTGGAGCAGGTTTGTTGCCCGGCGCGCCGGTGCCGGGGCTTCGCAGCGTTCCTGGTGCTGCGAGGGTGGGCTGTAGGAGCAGCCGGGTCTGCCTGCAGCCCTGGGGATGGCCGCTCTGGAAAGGCCCTTGGTCTCTCAGTAGTGCTGTTTCTCAGTCTCATGGGTTACATGTGTCGCAGTTCAGGTGCTATTTGGCTCCTGTCCTTGCAGCCTTGCTGGAGCATGATGATCTCGTTTATCTGTCTTGCAGAGATGACTCTCCTGTCCTCCCAGACACCATCCCTGGAGCCGTCCTCGGCCGCCACTGAGAGCGCAGAGCAAAGGATGCTGGAGAAGAGGGCCAAAGTTATTGAGGAACTGCTTCAGACAGAGCGGGACTATATCAGAGACCTGGAGATGTGTGTGCAGAGGATCATGGTGCCCCTGCAGCAGGCACAGGTAGGAGATGGGAAGGGAGGGAAAGCTGTGGTGCAGCACTGGTGAATTGGGGTGAGGATACTGAGTCCGTTTAGTTCTCTAAGGCGACAAAGCAGCACGGGAACCCATAAAGGAAATTTAAGCTATTCTGAGGGGAGGAGGGTGGTTCCCACAGCTCCATGCACTTGTTGCAATAGCCCATCTGCTGTGAGATGCTGAGCTCTCATCCTTGCTGGGAGCAAGAGACCTGGCAGCAAGTATCACAGACTGATTTTCTGGGGCAGGAAAAGTTTATCTTCATTTGGTTTATAGGTTAAATTCATGGACAGGAGAAATAAGATATGGAGTCTTGGCATGGGACAGATTTAGTGGGGAGAGAAAGAGAAAACCAGGTGAGCAGAGGCAGAATTGCTGAGAAAGAGAAGGACACATAAGGAGTGAGAGTTTCAGTGCACTGGGGGACAAGGAAATGCATACAGGAGTCACTGCGATGAAAGGAGGGCGCACCAGGTGCCTGCTGTGAAGCTGAGGACTGATGCAGGAGGGCAATGTGGCGGGGAGGGGGGCTGTTGGATCTGACTGGGACATGTCATGATCCAGGACATCTCTTTTCCCATTTACTAGATGCAGAACATAGACTTTGAGAGCCTTTTTGGAAACATCCATATGGTAATTAACTTCTCCAAGCAGCTGCTGTCCACCTTGGAGGCTTCAGATGCCATTGGTATGAATTCTGCTGTTACCTTTTCTCAGAAGGCTGGGATGGGCGTTGCTAGTGGCAGGACATAACAGTTTAAATGGTGGGAGAGGATCACTGGGACTGGGCTTTCTCCCTGCTGGCCCCCATTGCTACTCATCAGTCCAACAGCGAAGCCAAGGAGATCTGTGTTGCCCTAGGGGTCGCCATGCTGAGACACAGTGCCTGTGGCCATCCGTGGCCCTTTGCCCCAAAGTGCTGCCAGCTTGAGTTGTTCAGGCCTTGGGCTGCCTGTGCCTTTGCTCTGTGGCCCCAGTGTCCAATGTCTCCACTACTCCCCCTGGGAGACCTGGATTGATTGAGCTCCCCGTGCTGATGGGTGATGAGGAGGGGTCCTGCATGCTGTAGTAGCACTGTCTTCTTGAGCTGTGTGTGCGGAACAGGGACACTGCATGTCTTATCATGAGACACGCCAGTGTTTCTGGAGGCAGCTGGGGACCAGGAGACACTGAAGTCCTGCTTTGCTGCTGTCTGCAGGGCCAGTGTTCCTGACACAGCGTGCAGAGCTGGAGAGTGTCTACAGGGTGTATTGCCAGAACCATGATGAGGCCATTGCACTGCTGGAAACCTATGAGAAGGATGAGAAGATGCAGAAACTACTTCTGGACCTGCTGGATAGCCTCAGGTTTGAGTCTCTGGCTGTAGTAGCCACCAGGCTGGGATAGGGGGATCAGTTTCCAACATCCCTGCCCCTCTGTCAGCAGTGTTTGGACAGTTCAGGTGGTGACTGGAGAGGGTCTGACTGTGGCACTGCATAATTCACCAGGCTCTGGGTTCAAATGGCCCCCTGCCCCAATGCACAGGTTCTGGGAAACCTATAGACCCCCTTAAAATCTGCAGAGAAGCCACCAATGTATAGAGAAGGTGGCATGTCCTGGCCTGAGGGCTCCTGTTCCCCAAACCCTGACCCACCATGGCTGGTGAGAAAGGAGCTGCTTTGCCTGGCTCAGTGAGTGCCAGGGCTCCAGCTTGTGGAGGGAAACGTCCTGGCAGCCAGCAGTGCCAACAGCTGCTGTGGGAGAATGGGGCTGCCCACTGCCCTGGCAGCCTCACTGGCAGGGCACAGACACTGGCTGTGGGATTGCACACCTGCCATCCTATTAACCCTTGCTTTTCTTTGCTTTTTGGCACTCTGTGGGCCGGCAGGAGCCTGTACAGTGAGTGGTAAGTGCATCCTTCCTCTTAGTCCCTGCTTGTCTGTCCGTGTTGGTCTGGCCATTCCCTTGTAACTAACCTCCTGCCACAGGCTGGGTGCATGCTGGGGAGCCCTAACACTGCTTTGTGGAGGCACAGGTGGGAGGAGAGTGGTGTCTGTGGCATGACTGCAGCAGTGGCAGTGGGTAGGCTGCACAGGTAGGCAGCACAAGTGATGAGGCGAGGGGAGATCTTGGGCAGGAAACAGGATTTGGGAGCCCTCAGCCCCAAGGAGCCAGGAAAGCCTTGCAGTGACTGTAGTCCTGCAGTCAGTCTGTCCTGCACTGGGGGACAGATGTGGGCAGTTGTGTGGTGGAACAGCATCTGAAACAAGTGGCTCTCTGGCATGTGCGAGGCTGTGCCTATGTGGGATTTCATGGTGGGTCTGGTAATGGAGAGGATCCTGGCTGGGAAGGATCACCTGGTGCAAGTGAGGACCAGAAACCTGGGGTTGAACTGAGAGCACCAGGAGTTCAGGAGTGCAATGAGTTTGGGCATAAGGGCAGCATGACTTAGAGAGTACAGTGGACTTAGAGGCATTGTAGTTCTGGATCTGGTTGGCACTGGTTTGAGGGGGCAGAGTTTGTGTGGCAGAGCTGGACTGACACCTGATACATCTCCTTTGTCCTGACTTTCCAGGGGTTGCACAAACTACATTAACCTGGGCTCCTTCCTCATCAAGCCCGTGCAGAGGGTGATGCGGTACCCACTGCTGCTGATGGAGCTGCTGAGTGCCACCCCCGAGGCTCACCCTGATAGGGCACCACTCACAGCTGCTGTCCTCGCAGTCAAAGAAATCAACGTCAACATCAACGAGTACAAGCGCCGGAAGGACCTGGGTGAGGAGCTGGGCAGAGACAGACAGGACTGGGTGTTCTGTGGTTGGTGTCTGCTGGCCACTGAGCCTTAGCTGGCAGCCATGGTTGCGGAGGAAATCTCACTGCTCGGGGAAGTTTGGCCTCATCACTTTTGTAACTGCCCTTCAAGTAGCTGCTAGTTGTGAGCAGATCCCCCTCTGCCTCCTCATGTCCAGCCTGCCTGGCTCCCCCAGCTCTCCTTGTGGGTTAGGAGCTATGACTCTCCCACATCTCTTGTGGCCTTCAGGCACCAAAACTAGATGCAGTACCCAAGTGTAGCCTCCCTGGGACTGAACAGAGGGAGAAAATTACTCCCTTTGATACCTGCTGGCCACCCTCCCTGTTTTCCCTTGGAAGCCCCTGGTCCATGCAGATCTTACACTTTAGGCCTGCCTCATAGCCCCACTGAAGCTGAGGTGACAGAGGCTGCCTATAATGATTGCTTGCATTTGCTAAAGAAGCAATATAGAAGCATACCTTGCGTATGTCCAGTGATTGTTGTACACCATCTCCTATGTCATCTTATGCTGGCATTATGCATAATCCTGTGGAAGAGCTTGAATGGTTTGTCTGCAAACTAGGGCATCTCAAGAACCAAATAGGTGGCACAGTGCTGGATGGGATGGGAGGTTATGATACAACATTTTACAAGGGCGTGTAGTGATAGGACTGGATAAACTGAGAGAAAGTAGATTTAGATTAGATATAAGGAAAAAATTCTGTACACTGAGGGTGGTGAGGCACTGGATCAGGCTGCCTGTAGAAGTTGTGGATGAAAGTGTCCAAGACAAGGTTGGATGGGGCTTTGAGTAACTTGGTCTAGTAGCTGTCCCTGCCCATGGCAGAGGGGTTAGAACTAGATGATTTTTAGGTCACTTCCAACCCAAGCCATTCTCTAATGATGTGTGGGATTCTTCAGACTGCAGAGGCTTGGGGAAGAGGAGAACTAACAAGTTGATTGTTGATGAGGCAGTGTAAGACATGGGTATTTGTTCTTACAAGGGTTTTGATTTCTGTATCAATCTGTTTAGTGCTAAAGTACAGAAAAGGGGATGAGGATAGCCTCATGGAGAAGATCTCCAAGCTCAACTTCCACTCTATCATCAAGAAATCCAACCGTGTGAGCAGCCACCTCAAGCATCTCACAGGCTTTGCACCCCAGGTACTGTGCATCAGGTGCACTTACACCCTGCAGTGCTTCTCCAGAGGTACCTGCTGTCCCCCCACACCCCTTCCCCCGTGCAGCTCTCACCCAGGCCAGGGAGGCAGAGTGAGCGTAGGGTCTGAACCACCCATCTCTGCTGTCCAGCTTGTGGGCAGGAGGGCCCCACACCTTGCACTCTGGGAGGTGCTGAGTCCTGCATCACCTCCCTTGAAACACTTTCTCTCACAGCTAAAGGATGAAGCCTTTGAAGAGACAGAGAAAAACTTCCGGATGCAGGAGCGTCTGATCAAGTCCTTCATCCGGGACCTTTCCCTCTACCTGCAGCATGTCCGGGTGAGTCTGGGTGTGATGCCCAGCCCGTGGGGCTCAGCATGCCCCTCCTATCTGCATGGTGTGTCCCTGCAGTGCCTCTGGCCACGGCTCCTGCCTCAGCCCTGCAGAGTGGTCTGGGCTGCCCTGGGAGCCCCTTCTGGGCAGCAAGGATGGCTCATCTGACTATGTCTCTCTCCCTGGTGCAGGAATCAGCTTGTATGAAGGCACTGGCAGCAGGAAGCATGTGGGACCTGTGCACAGAGAAGGGAAGTGGGGACTTGGACCAGTTCCAGAAAGTGAATCGTCTCATCAGCGACCAGCTCTTCTCCAGCTTTGTGAGTGAGGCTGTGCTCTCGTGTGCTGGGGATGCCCCTTGGGGCCCATGCTGGGGGTCTGCTGCAGATGGGCAGGCCCTGGGAGGCTGCAGGGAGAGTAACCTGGGAGAGCTGTGAGCATTCCTCCTTAGCTCTGCCCTCCTGAGAGCTTTGATGCCTGGGAGTTTATGAATGTGCCTGTTAGATACACATTTTTTCAGCCATACCTGAAATGCTACAGCTCTTTATGTGAGTGGTTCAGGTACTTCCCATAGAGTTACCCATGCTGGCACAGTTATGTAAGATTATAGAATAATTGCTGTTGGAAGGGACCTCTGGAGCTCCAGTGGGTGCCATCAGGAGACAATGACTATACTGTCCTGGGGAGGTTGTGTGCTGGAGAGTGAGCTGCTGGCATTCACAGTGGGAAAGAGCACCTTGTCTCACCTTCTCACTGCACCTCTGCCCCTCAGAAAGAGCGGACGGAGCGGCTGGTGAGCTCGCCCCTGAGCCAGCTGCTGAGCATGTTTGCGGGGCCCCACAAGCTGGTGCAGAAACGCTTCGACAAACTCCTCGACTTCCACAACTGCACCGAGCGAGCGGAGAAGCTGAAGGACAAGCGAACGCTGGAGGAGCTGCAGTCAGCCCGCAACAACTACGAGGCCCTCAATGCGCAGCTGCTGGACGAGCTGCCCAAGTTTCTGCGCTTCGCCAAGGAGCTGTTTGCCAGCTGCGTGCGGGGCTATGCCGAGGCACACTGCGACTTCGTGCGCCTGGCCCTGGAGGAGCTCAGACCCCTGCTGTCGGTGGGTTCCCGCAGTGCAGGCAGCGCCCTGGGCTCAGAGCAGCACTGATCCCTGCAGGGTTTATCCCTGAGCATCACTGGGACCTGTCACATTGTGAAGGAAGCTGCTACTGCGGTTTCAGGCCACAAGTGACTTGTGGAGGGCTCCTGTGGGATGCTCGGGTCAGGCATTGCAGGGTTATGATGCAATTGTGTGTAGAAGGCTCTTGGAGCAGTGGCAGAAGAGCATTGTCCTGGGAGAATCTCGGGTCATGAGTTTGAGGACCAGTCTGAGTCCAGACAGGACTGCAGACCTGGGTCTTACACAAATCACAGGCAGGACTCAGACCCCTGCCGTGGTCTGCTCTGTAGCTCTTGGCTGCTTCTCTCAGCAGCTGTCACCTAACCAGGATCCCCAACTTTGCTCTGGTTCCAGTTGCTGAAGGTGTCTGGCAGGGAGGGGAACCTGATTGCCATCTTCCAGGATGAGCACAGTCGAGTCCTCCAGCAGCTCCAGGCCTTCACCTTCTTCCCAGAGTCCCAGGCGGCTCCCAAGAAGACTTTTGAAAGGAAGAGCATGGAACGGCAGTCTGCCCGGCGGCAGCCCCTTGTCGGCCTGGTGAGTGCCCTCTGCCCGGTGTCAGGGCTTGCAGAGCCCAGGACAGCCACTCACACCTGCCTTGTTCCTCTGCAGCCGACCTACCTCCTGCAGTCAGACGACATCCGAGCCACCCTCCTGGCCCGCTATCCCCCAGAGAGCCTCTTCCAGGCTGACCGCAATTTCAATGCTGCCCAAGACCTGGATGTCTCCCTGTTGGAAGGAGACATTGTGGGCGTCATCAAGAAGAAGGACCCCATGGGCAGCCAGAATCGCTGGCTCATAGACAATGGGGGTAGGTGGCTGTTCCCTGCCCTTGGTGCCTGCTGTGAGTCCCCTCCTCTGGTCTCCCTGTGCCCCAGTCTGAGCTCCCTTCCTCTCTCTCTCTGCAGTGACGAAGGGCTTTGTGTACAGCTCCTTTTTGAAGCCCTACAACCCCCGCCGCAGCCAGTCAGACATCTCCGTGGGCAGCCACTCTTCCAACGAGTCGGAGCACGGCAGCTGCTCTCCCCAAAGCAACGCCACCCTGACCTTCAGCCCCAGTGGGGCGGCTGTCACCTTCACTCAGAAACCCCTCCAGGACTCTGCCTCACCAGCAGATGTGTACCAGTCCCCACAGCCCCCACTGGAGGTGGACTCCCCCTCTCTGCCCCAGCTTGGCTCTGGTGACAGGACAGCCCCACTGGCTGGGACAGTGACGTCTCAGCGCCGCTACAGCCGCCTTGAGCCGGGCTGCAGCCCCAGCTCTCGCAACAGGCACCCCACCAAAGCACATCTCAGGCCCACACCCTCGATGGAGGACAGAGACTCTGGGCTGGAGAATAGCGAGTCAGAGGGCAACCAGGTGAGTCTTCAGCCACCCTTATGGGGCTGGGGATGCCAAGGGCTAACTGCTTAGTTTGGCTGGGGACTGAATCATCCTCCTCCCCGGCAGTGACAGGAAAGATGTAGGAGGTGGAGTATGAGACAGAACTAGGCTGCAAATGGGAGTGGGCAGAGGCCAGGATGGGGCCAGGGCTGTCACTGTTTGGGAAGAAGGACAAAAGCCCACACATCCTATGCAGTGTCAGAATGAGGCTGTGTGGTGTGACTATCCAACTGATGCTCTCCCCTTGTCTGGCAGGTCTACTACGCTCTCTACACCTTCAAAGGCCGAAACACCAACGAGCTGAGTGTGTCAGCTAACCAGAGACTGAGGATCCTGCAGTTTGAGGATATCACAGGCAATCAGGAGTGGTGGCTGGCCGAGGCCCATGGGAAGCAGGGCTATGTGCCCTCAAGTTACATCCGGAAGACAGAGTACACGTGAGACAGCAGACAGAGCTTGCACCCCATGCCTTGTTCCTGCTGAGACTGCTAGGGGCCTGGGGGGGGGCTGGCCAGCCCTGCAGCCCCCACTGCTCACCCTGAGGCTGTGCCTCTTACAGCTGTGCAGTGCTCCTGGGCCCCAAGACACTGTCTGCCATTACCCCTTCAGGGGAGGGAAGAAGGGTGGGCTGGCCGGGTAGGCAGGAGCAGGCAGCTTCTATGAGGGCAGGGGTGAGTTCACCCCTGAGGTGTGTTTGACATCCTGTGTCCAGCCAGGAGCAGGGGAGCAAAGCTTAGGGCTGGGGCCTGCCCAGGAGGGTAAGGCTTGACTAAGGCTGAGGAGCTGCTGTGGATTTAAATTGTGGAAGGCTATTGCTGAGTTTTTGGAGGTTGTCTTTAGTCAAGTAGTACTAAAAGCAGCTCAGACCCTGTGAATGTGCTCCCTGTGCAGCAGGAGCCTAGTCTCACCTGTCTCTGCAGGACTGGGGGTGGGACATTTACACATTGCCTGGGGAAGCAGCTCTGAGGGTTGCTGGGAGTAGTTGAGCTCCAGGCCTGGGATGGGTATGGCCTCTGAAACCCTCACAACAAAGCCCGCAGCAGGTGCCTTCTCCCAGGGGCTTGGCCTTTCCAAGATCTGCTGATGCCAGCAGCCATCAGGTTCTCATCTTTCAGGTGAGCCAGAAGCCCAGAACACCATACCTTTGTCAGCAAGGCAAGGTATTAGTTGTGCCCAGGACCCATCTATGCACTGGCATGCCCCACCTGGCTGCTCTGGGCTGGGGCAGGGCAGAAGCTATTCTTCAGCCTGTTTCTTGGGGTGTCTGACCAGAATTGCCTCACCTGTGCTTTCCTGCACAGCATGGGAGAGGGTGCTGACATTCTGGAATGGCAGGACCATCCCTGGGAAGGGTGTGTGGTGCCTTTTGCTGGGTTGGTGTGTGATACTGCTGCTGCCATGTCCTGAAGGGAAGAAGTTCCCTTCATGGGGTAATGTTTGTATCCCCTGTACTGCTGCTCTGTAAATAAAGATTTACCCTTGTGTATAGAAGGTGCCTTTGCAAGTATTGGGAGAGCTGGGAGGAGTGTCTGGCAAGTGCGGGGAGCAAAGACCACAGACTGCATCCAGAACCTACAGGGCCAGGAAAAACATTTCCCTTTCGGTGGGGTCCAGCATTCTGCTGCCTTGGTGTTTGTGCCAGCTGCAGCTCAGGCACGAGGAAACCCTCAGAGGAACCTTCTTTATTAAGATGAAGTGGTTGCACTGCCCTCTTCCCCCAGCTGGGAGAAGCCCCTCAGCTGGGGCTGCAGGGCAGTAGGGGCTTGGTGGGGGTGAGTGTTTGCCCTGCTCTAAGTGGGCACCTGCTCTGCATGCCAACAGCTGAGGTCAGGCCCAAGAACAAGTCAAGGGTTTGTCAACAGTAACCACCATACTTTGTGTGTGCCTGGCTGTAGCACAGAGGTGTGCTGGTTGCTCTCCAGCTTGTCTCCACCACAATCAGGTTTGCAGTCTGGAGCCACAGCCCAAAATCTGCCCCACAAGTGGTTGTGATAGCCTCAGGGAGGGCTCATTTGTTTGCACTACAATCAAAGGGAGCAGTAGCCGCAGGCAGGCGGCCCTGGTTTTGCTAGAGAATAGTGTTCTTGGCTGAGTAGAGCTGTGCCACTGAATTTGGACTGTCCAGCTCTGTGTAACCTCTGTTGGCAGCTCTCCCCACCCAAGCACTAGCCAGGCTTAAAGCTAAACCGGGGCTTACTTAACATGCCTTGACATCAGCCTTTTAGTTAGAAGACAACAAAGTTACAAAAAGTAAATAAATTACAACATTCATTCTTAGATTAAACTGTAAATTTCATTCCATAGTGCAAAAGCATCTCTAAGGTAGGGTCACCTGGCATGGTGAAGTACAAAAACTAATGCCACCCCCAATGGAGGTCATGTTCTCCCTGCCTGGCAGATAGCTTTTCCCCTCTATCCTGGAGTAAATTATGCAGCTCCAGACCCGTTTGTGCACAGCAGGCAGGATGCGGTAGCAAGGTTAAAAGCTCACTCGAGTCCAGATGCTCTGTCCCTGGACAACCAGAGAAGCCTCCCTCTCTGCTTCCCCGCTGCAGAGAGGCAAATTCCTGGGCAGCTTGGAGACACCGGTGCCCACTGGGCGAGTGGCACAGGAGGAGCTGCCTCACACCCCCGGCCCCTGCGGCGCTCCGCCTACAGGGCGGTGGTTTCTGTAGTGGCGATGCCGGCGTCCTTCGCCATCGCGGAGAAGATGCCCTGCTTCATGAGCAGCGCCTCAGGACTGTCAAATTCCACAATCTGCCCAGCCTGCAGCACCATCACCCTGGCAGAAGGGAACAAGAAGGCATGAAGTCCCAGGATCCGAGTGGATAGCGCTGCAGCCTCACCCCTCCTAAACCGCTTTATGTGGTTCTCCTCTCAGCAGCAATGAGGGCACAGCCCTCCTCCCTGTGCTGGCGGGGTCACACACATGAGGTGTCAATAGCAGATGCCTCTATGGTCTGTTGCTGTAAAGAAGGATCCCAGAAAATGTTTCTTCCACAAAGGCATAACTACTGCATGGGCATCCGTCCTCTGCTTCTGTTCTCTTCACCACGGTGTATTATTACTGCCTCAGGCGCTGCATCCACCCCTGGCCCTCTGGCTGCATTCTTGCTTCTGCTGCTGTCCACCCCTCACCCCATCCTAGGAGTTCAGATCCCCACTCCCTTTGCCCCACAGTACTGTCCCGTGGTACCTGTTGCTGTCCATGATGGTGTGGAGGCGGTGGGCGATAGTAAGGACAGTGCAGTCAGCAAACTCTCTCCGGATTGTTGTCTGGATTAAATGATCAGTTTCCAGATCTACGGCTGCTGTTGCTTCATCCAGGATGAGGATCTTGGCTTTGCGGAGAAGGGCCCGAGCCAGGCACACCAGCTGCCTCTGCCCAACACTGGGATGAGATGAAGAGCACGAGTTACTAGACAGACACTAGCAGAGCTTCTGCAAGCCTACTACCTCTCACTGCTCCGACCCCAACACCGTCCCTGTCCTTTCCCCGCTGACCGTCTGCCACCCTGAGCACCACATCCCTCAGAATCTTGCTTTCTGGGCCACCACAGAAGGGTTGGCTCACACTAGCTCCCTAAGACTCCTCGGCCGTTTTCTTCCATCTTCACTTCCCAGAAGCTTCTGTGCATCATCCCTGGACAGCCACTTCACTGGAGGCTGCTGTTCCAGGCTGGACCCTGGGACCAAGAGAAGGGAGGGGAGCTGAGCCTGCATCTCTGCTCACCTCAGGTTCTCCCCTCCCTCGCTCACGAGATGCAGCAGCCCCTCGGGAAGGCCTTGCACATATGTCTTCAGATGAGCCAGCTCCAGGGCCTTCCAGACCTCCTCGTCCGAGTACTGGTCAAAGGGGTCCAGGTTCATCCGCAAGGTTCCAGTAAAGAGCACAGGATCCTGCCAGGGACAGCACCGTGTTCAGCCCCACCACAGCCATTCAGCAGGGGCAATGGCTCCAGGCCTCCAAGTGTGGCCACATCCTGCCCACAGCACTGCCTGCAGCTGGCAGGGGATGTGGTGACAGCCTGCTCACAGGCCTTTGGCACGTCCACAGCACCCAGGGATGCACTGAGGCCATGCACTGCCTGCAGGGGGCCATGCAGCGGTGGGATGTGGAGAGGTGGGGATCAGCTCACCTGGGGGATGATGGTGAGGTTCTTGCGCAGGTCGTGGAGGCCAATTGTTGCTATGTCCACTTCATCGATGATGATCTTCCCTCCAGCTGCCTCCAGCACCCGGAACAGGCAGTTGGTGAGGGAGGATTTTCCAGCCCCGGTCCGGCCCACAACCCCAACCTGTGGAAGCAGCTTTTTAGACCAGCTGACACGGCTGTAGAAAACAGGGCAGATGGTCTCCATCTTGGTCTGGTGGGCCTTCCTGCCCTTACCATCACCCAGATTGTCTGCTTTGGTTCCTTTTCTGCAGCTCAAGTCCCCAGGAGCCACATCCCATCACCATCCCACCCCAGTGCACAGACTGAAGCCAAGAAGAAGAAACAGCTTTAACAGAGTCTCTATAAAGAGTGTAGTGAGGGCAGAGGCACCTTCTCAGTGCTCCCAATATTACAGGAGATCCCCTGAAGAACCAGGTCCAGTTCAGGTCGGTAGCGAACTTGGTAGTCAATGAACTGGATCTCGCCTTTGCTGGGCCAGCCACGTGGTGGACGCTTTTTTGTCACCCATGGAGCCTGCGGGAGGGCACAGGAGCATTAGGGAGGCTCACTCTGTGATGCTGCCTAGCACCAAGCTGTGCAGCTGATGGTTGCCTGGACCCTGGTTTCCTCACCTCATTCTGCACCTTCATGTACTCATGGACCCGCTCCACAGCCACAATGTTGGTCTCCAGCTCCGAAGATGTCCGCACCAGCCAGTTCAATGTCTGGGTCACCTGCATGGCAGAATCAAAGGATCCAAAGCTCAGTGGCCCCTAGGAACAACCACCTCCCATCTCAGCCCAGGACTGAGACTCAGGGACTCATCCTGGGCACGAGCATCTGTGGCCTGCTTCCTAATGCTCCACTGCCAAGAGACAGCCCACCTCTCTCCAGCCCTTCAGAAACTTTACTGCACCATCTCTGATCCACAGCAGGGCCATATTCCTCCTCATAGCAGCAAGCATCCCACTCACACTGGGATGGATATGTGCTTCCCTGGCTCTATAGCCACTCCCTAGCTGGTGGGACACCCCAGATAATCCCATTTCCATGCATCACAGCTGGTGTCAGGGCAGCATCCTGCCACCAGCCCCAAGCTCCCAGAGACAACCCTGTCCTGGAAGGACAAAATGCTTTCATTCACTCACATTGAGAGCGGAGGAGACAGAAAGACCCACGATGCCACCCTCCAAAGTGCCCTTTGCAATCACTGCTAGAAGTGCAGAGAAGAACACCACCAGGCTCCCCACGAACTCCAGACGGATGGCCAGCCACCTGCACCAGGAGAAGACAGGTGAAGGACAGTGAGAGAGGCAGGGAGGCATCTGCCTGTGCCCAACACAGAGCCCAGCAGTAACAGCAGCACTGCAGCAGCATCCCCACACCCAGCCATGAGCCCAGTGCTCTACACACAGCACACGTTGGTTCATGTACACAGCAGGTCGTTTGTGGCCAATTCTGCAAGCAGGTTCATTTATGTCAGTCCATGTCTCACACATAACCTCTTGTGCTGGTAATGCCATGTATCAGAAGAGCCCCAACCATACAACCCTCACACACCCAAATCATTTACCAGTAAGATTCAAAATCAGAAAGTGCCCACATCGCACTCCCACTGGGCCTGGAGGATCACCTTCTTCACAGAACTCACCAAGAGCATCTCAGCCCTTGACTGCACAACTCGCCCTGCCTGGCCTCTGGACACTTTGTAGGGGGGCATAAAAAAATCACCCTAAAATGTCCCATTGCCACAGATGGTGCCCCTATCCTAAACTCCCCCAGTACCTACACAGACCCTCAATGCTGAGATCAAGAGGGAGGACTGCAGCATCTCAAGGACCTCCCTCAGGACCCAGAAGCCCCTGGGCAGAGGTGCTGCAGGCTGTGCTGTAGCATAAGGGGTAAAATTCACCTATTTGATATTATCCAGGAATAAACACTTTTCTGATTTATGTCCATGGTGGTCTCATTGTGCTTCAGGAACCGTTCTTGGTGTCCATAGGCCCTGATCACGGAAAGGCCTGACACTGTCTCACCAAAGTGAGAGTAGATGGGAGACCTGGTGACAGAGTCCAGACGCCTTAGCTGGCGCGACGTGGAGATATAGAAGCGCTGAAACGAGGGACACAGCTTGGTTACCAACACAAAGCCCAGCAGCCACAAAGATACTGCTCTCAGCAGGGCAGAAGCTTCACTCAAGGCCCAGTTACTCACCAGCACAAAATAGTAGAAGACACTCAAGGGAACGATAACGACAGCGAAGAATGGAGTGGCCAGGCAGATCATGATCAGTGTGCTAATGATGGCCATGAAACAGGAGAGCCAGGTGCGGAAGGACATGGGAATGGTCTCGTCCACTGTGAAGATATCCTGGAGCATATCAAAAGGTATAGAGAAGCAGTCAGTGACCCCAGAGAGAATGAGAAGCCTTCAAAGGCCCCATACATACAAGGTTCCTACACACTCGTATGGTAACACGGTGCCAGACACTTGTAAAAATATTGGATGACCTTGAATCAGTGTTATGGTCACAACATCATTTAGGGCCACAGTTCTTAGCTTGGGAACAGCTGAGTTAACAGAGAAACTTCCTGTAATACTCCCCTGTTACACAGACCAGCTTTAAGAACTGCATCTTCATCAGGACCAAGGATGCAGGAGCACTAATTGAAGCAAAGAGAGGGACAGGGCAAACTCCAGGTCCATGCAGGTGCACCCAGGTCTCCATCTGGTCCATCCATCTCCTAGCTGGGCACCACATACTCTCACAACTCAGAGTAAACCCAGCAGGCCCATAGCCTTTATTTGAAGAGAAATTTTTGTTCCCAAAAATCAAGAGACAGCACCAAAGGAAGAAGTGGAGTAGCAGCACACTTGAAATTACCTTTTTGTATTTTCCCTCCTTTCTCATTTTCTCTTTGTTTCATGACCTTCATTTACATGGAAAAGACTATAGATTTTGCTGGAAGTCTATAACCAGAAGGACTTTTCATCATGGGACATGAGCTCTAGGCTCTTACCTCTCTTAGTAATCTACTATGGACCCTCTTCTGTCTCTCCAGATCTTTCTTGCCCAGGTGACCCCAAACAGGACACAGTATTCAGGTGTGACCTCCTTATCACTGGGCAGAGGAGGTAACAACTTCCTGTGATTCGCCACACTGTCTTTCTAGTATAGCCCAGGATGTGGTTTGCCTCACAGTCAGCCTTGCATCCACCATGCCCTCCTGGTCCCTTCCTGGCCCTTACCTGGGCTTAGCTGTGCAGTGCTCAACAAGAGCAGGGTTATGCCACTACCCAGTGCTCTCCAGACCTGCTGGAACGAACACCTTCTGCATGTTGGGGGTGTTCTCTTACCTTGGCAAACCTGTTGACGATGCGGCCGGTCGGGGTGGTGTCGAAGAAGCTCATGGGCACGCGCAGGATGTTGCTGAGCAGCTGCTGGTGCATGACGCGGGAGGCTCGCATGGCGCCCTGGGCAGACAGCATGGTTGCGAAGAGCAGGAAGAGAGCTGCAGGGAGAGCACGAGGCTGTCACCAGCTCGTGTGTGACACTGGCCCCTGGCACCCTTTGGCTGGATGGACACACCAAACAGACACGTCTGCAGTGAGCCACTGGGATAATCGCGCATCCCACCTTCTTGGGAAGCCACAGCAGCTGCGTCCCAGCACAGGGGAGGAACACTAACCTTACTGGAAAGCCTTGGGCCCTAGCACTATGTCCAATCTGATTAAGGAAAATGATCTTAAAGCTAAGGGGGCAACACAGACTTGGGGCAATTTATGCTGCTTTCAGACTAGCATGTGTCATCAATTCAGCCAGGAGCCGGAAGGAAGGCAGCAGGCAAATGAACACAGTGCTGGGTCCCCTGCTCCTTGCTGCATTGCTGGCTGCAGGCCTTGCAAGTCATATCCCTCCTGGAGCACACAGATGAGGCGAGTGGGAACCGCTGTCCTCCCGCCCTCACCTTGTGACACGCCCAGTGCCCCAAAGACACCGATCCGCAGGTCCCGCTGCTGCGTGGGGTAGGTCTGGTTCATGTAGTGCTGCGCGTCGTCAGTCCAGGCACTGAGCCACAGGTTGCTCCCCACATAGGCAACGTATTGTCCAACATAGCCCATGACAATCCAGAAGGAAAAGCACAAGCCAACAGCACGCAGGTACCGCAGGTACATAGAGAACTTCACCTGTGGACAGCTGAGCCCATCAGAGCGCAGGCAATGACACCCAGCACAGCCTTGGGACTCCACCCTGCTGCCCACAGTGCTCCCCTCCACCACCCCGCCCACCAGTCCCAGGCAGCTCTGTCTCCTTCGTGTCTCTTGGCTGTGGTGGGGCCACAGCCAGCCCACACCAGCTTCCCTGAGCCACAGTCAGGGTCTGGCAGCACTTAGCCAGAGCAGCACAATGCTTCATCCCTCCATCCTCCTCACCCTGCCGGTTTCCACAGCTTCTTTCTCAATCAGTTGTTGTCCCTTCAGCTTCTTTGGGGGCTCCTCCTGGGCCTTCTTCCGGGAACTGGTGCTCTTTCTACTAAGGCTGCAGGGAGGTGATGAGTACCATTAGTCACAAGGTCTTGGATCACTCCTAATCTCCTGGGGGTCCATCTCTATGCTGCACTGGGTCTCCGGTGGTGGAGTCCTCTGGAAAATAATGTCCTAACTCGGGCAGCTTTGAGTGAGCCTTGTGGAAGCACTAGGCATGTACAGACATAAAATTATAGCCTCATTCCCAAAAGCAGAACTAGCCAGCAGCACGAGTTTCAGGGAAGACAGCAGAGTAAGGCTGTGGCACACTAGTGTGAGTAAAGGCAAAATCAGGTGCTCCTGACCCAGAGTGGCTTGCGGTAGGAGCAGGGGCAGGGAGGGAGGCTCCCAGCAGAAACTCCCCAGGAAGCCCCCAGATCCCTGTCTCCGAGGGAGCAGTGCATGTGCCAGGGGAAAGAGCTGAGAGCTCAGGTCGTGTCCCACCTGCGACTCAATTTTCTCCGATGGATGCTGGCCTCTCGCTTCAGGGTCATGGTCACCACATCACCAGAGCCCTCCTCCACGCAAGGATCGACACCTTCATCAGCCTCCTCTTCATCCCCAGCTAAAGCAACAGCTACAAGCACAGGGATGGGGGAAGGTAGGGTCAGGCACTGAGGAAAGAGCATACAGCACATCCCATACACCACACCTCTGCTCCGCTCAGCTCCACGCCGCACCCTCGGCCTAGGCTGTGCCCTACCACCACATATCACACCCTCTCCAACCTTGCTGCAAGACCAGCACAGCAGGAGGAAGAAGAAATACATTGTGCAGGAGGGAGAACTGACAGGGGACATAGGGCTAACAGCCTGCATGGAGGCAATCCCTGCTGCTGACTTATCCCAGCACCACTGGCCAGACCTCAAGCAAACATTTGTGCTAGTTTAGTAGGTACAAGATCTGGTAGGTCATATCACTCCAGCTCAGAAATGTCTCTTTGAGCAGGTGAAGATGGGTCCTGTGAAGACATACTGGGAATAGTCAGGCTGCAGCTGGACAATTCAGCTGAGCCCTGACAGAGTGAGCATCCCCCTGACCTGGCACCACTCCTCCCCATAGCACTGGGGAGTATGATAAAGATGAAATTTTATCCAGTGGGAAGTTTAGAACAAACCAAAGGATCTTTCTGACCCCAGCATCACAAAAATATGGAGCCTGTTGCCACATGAGTTTTTGGGATACATAATAAATGAACTAAAAAGGGAGTAAAAAACTTAAACAGGTCCTGTGCTGGATGTCCAACATAATGCCTGAATGCAAACCTTAGTCAGGAAGTCCTTGTGTTGCTGATTGCCAGAAGCTGAGAAGGAGTCACAGCAGGCACCACTGGTGCCTGGGCTGGATAGGGCCTGGTCAGGCTGACAGATCAGATCTTCTCATCTCCAATATACATGCACAGCCCCTCTAACTGCCACAGCCCCACTGTATTCCCAATACCTGTGGTATTTTCCTCTGGCACATCCTCCTCCTGGTTGCCATACAAGTTCAGGAACTGGGCAAAGGCCCCCTTCTTTGCAAGTAGGGTGCTGTAGGAGCCATGCTCAGACACTGCTCCTGCTGCCAGCACCACAATGTTATCGACCTGGGGCAGGAAACTGATACTGTGCGTGACCAAGATCCGTGTCTGCAACAAAGGGGTTGCAGGGTAGTGATCATCAGAGCACCCCTCATCCCCAGCCATGGGTCTGCAGGCTCTCCATTTCCTACTTGGGGACTTCTCTGCTTATCAATGCCTGGCTATGAGGACACAGGGTACCTCTCTGGGGACTCATGAGGCCTCTCCTGCCTGCTGCAGCCTCACATGAAAGCTACAGGATTTCTCTCTGTCCCAAGCAAGCAACCTCAGACTTCCTTGGATCGTTAACACCATGCCAGTGCCACTCCTGCCTGGCTGGGTGGTAGGTTGCAGGGGATGGGTGCTCACCTTCTTTTGCAGCAGCCCTTTTGGCCCCAGTACGTGGTCAAAGAGGTACTTGCCCACGTGGGCATCCACGGCAGACAGCGGATCATCCAGGATATAGATGTCTGCGTTGCTGTACACCGCCCGCGCCAGGCTGACCCGCTGCTTCTGGCCCCCGCTCAGGTTGATCCCCTGGAAGGGAAAGGCCCTCCCTGAACATGGGGCTGGCACAGGGCAACAGCTCTGACCTCTGCTGCAGGTGCTATCGGAAACCCATAGTGCCCAGGGCTGGTACCTTCTCTCCAATCTCTGTCTGGTCACCTGCAGGCAGCAATTCCAGGTCTGGAAGGAGGGCGCAGGCCTTGAGGACCTGCTGATACTTGGCTTCATCCAGTTCTGACCCGAAAAGGATGTTGTCTTTCAGTGTGGCGTTCTGGATCCAGGCCTGCTGGGGGACATAGGCCAGGGAGCCCTGGAAGGATACACAAGAACAGCTACCTGTCAGAGATCAGCCTGAGCACTGACTCCTCCTGCAGCCTGTCCTTGCCCTGAGCCACCACTCTGGGATGGTTCTGCTTCCCCACTGAGCTCCCAGGCAGCCCCAAAGCCCCCTGCACTGGCTGGCTCCTCTCACCTGGATATTGATGTGTCCCTTGATATTCTCCATCTCCCCAAGCATGGCTGACACCAACGAAGATTTGCCTGAGCCCACAGCCCCCACCACAGCCACCAGGCTCCCAGGTGTTACGTCCAGGGTGACACTGCAAAGACATGAGGGCTGAGGAAGCAGCACTGCCAGGTCGCCCGTCAGTTCTTGTGTGAGACCAGCACAGAGCAGTGTCTCTGGGACACTCACATCTAGCAGCACTGTGAGAGGTGATTGCCCTCCCCGACTAGTAACGCACAAAGCCTCCCCCTTCCCAGCCCTCTGCCCCTGATGTGGCACAGAGCACTCACTCTCTTATGGCAGCGTCACCGTCCTGCTCCCAGGCAAAGGTGGCCTCCGAGAAGCGCACAGCACTGCCTGTCAGAGACAGATGTCCCTCAGAGAGGGGAAAGCCCAGGGCTGGGCCAGCCTGGGACCCACAGGGAGTAATCTGGAGGTTCACCTGCCTGCAATGGGGTTGTGGTGGATAGCTGAGGTGTCCAGGTCTTCTCCACTCAGGTAGCGCTCTAGCCTCGCAGTCGACACATTGGTCTGCCACGAGAGAAAGAGGGTGAGGACAGCACGTGGGCATGGGGCACAGATGGGTGGGCTGGCAGGAGCCCCACAAGAAGAGCACCACATCACAGAGTCCCCACCCAACGTCTGAGCCCCAAACCTGTGTCATGCATGTGAGTCCTGTCCCACCCCACTGCCAGCAGAGCCCTGTGCACTGACCCTGGGGGTCCATCACACACCCGAGCTCCATGTGCTGGTTTGGACAGGGGCATAGGATCCCCCTACACCCCCGGCCCTGTATGAGGCCTGACCTGCACCAGGGAGGAGAGGACCATGGGCAGCATAGCCATGGGGAAGCGCAGCACATTGAAAAGGGAGATGGCAGTAAAGGCCTTCTGTGCATCCAAGATGTTGTTCTCATCCACGAGCACGTAGACAGCAAAGCTTGCCAAAGAGACCTGGGACAGATATCAGGGAAAGCCACCATCAGTGTGGTTGTGTGCAGCTCAGACCCTCACACTGCCCCAAGGCCTCAGCAGTGCCTTCCTGCTGGAGACCTGTGATCCTCCTGCTTCCCTTCTCCTTTGGGCCCCATTTCACCATCTCGGTGAGACCCCTTTCCACTACAGCTCTCCTGCCAGCAGCCAGAACCGTAATCTGCATCCCAGGCATCCACCAGCCAGGAGCACTCCAGCTGAGGTTCCAGATACCTCCCATTCCCTTGGACACAGCCCAGCCCCAGCTCAGAGGAAGGTATGTGCCTCCCCAGGGCTGTTGTCACTCACCAGGAAGGGAGCACATGTGAACACGAAGATAGAGACTGACTGCAGGTAACCGAAGTTCACCAAGTTCTTGAGCTCATGTGCACGGATATCATTAACTCGCTTCTCAAAGGAGGGCTCCCAGGCAAAAAGCTTCAAGATCTGCAGGATGAGCAGTGTGAGCAGATTCTGGCCTCACAGGAATGCCCACTTCCACGCTCAGCTCACTGGTGGCCAGCACCTCTGTCACCAGCTCCTGGCTTGCTCACAAGCCTGCTTGGCCACTGCATCTCCCCTCTCCTGTCCTGCTCACGGCTTACAGCACTCCCCAGTGCACTCCCACTCCCTCAGCCTTAGCCTACAGGTCACCACCAGCCCCTCTGCCACCATGCCACTACCACAGCCATTCAGGAAACACTCAGAAAATCCTCTCTTGGCTCTCAAGTCCCAGAGCTCCTCCCCAGCCAACTTTTCAATAGATGAGGAAGCCAAGGGAATTGCTGAGACCCAGACCCAGGGCCCCCAAGCTAGACTAACACTGGTGCAGCAGGGTTATACAGGTGTGCTGCCTCCAGGTACAGTGCACCAAGAAGAGGGGTGCAGCAGCTGCCCAGGGAGTCTCTACTCCCTTGATTCCAATGTTCACCTTGATTCCATTGAGGATTTCAGTTATTATTTTCATGCGTTCGTCCTTGTTCTTCATGTTCCTCTCCTACAAACAGAAGAGCCAGACATCACCTAAACCAGACAGCAGCTCACCCTTGGAAATACATCTGGGCTGCTCCATAGCCTGGAGAAGTCATCTCATGAAGGTGAGCCTTGGCTCCCGGTGGCTCTGGACAAGCTGGGGAAAAACACCACCCTGCTGTCAGGTAGAAGCTGAAGCTTCATCTTACAATTGGCAATATCTCATTTTTAGTCCTCAAGGCTGTGCCCAGTCTGGTTCAAGTTCAGCTGTGATGGTAGAACAGATCTCACCTGTCTCCTACTCATGGCAGCTGACCACCTCTGGCTCAGGCTAGAGATACCTCCAGCCAAGCGAGATCAACTTCCTAGGCTGGGAAAGATCCACAGCATAACAGCAAAGGGTAGGGAGTGTGGAAAATGAGGGAGGGAAGCAACAGTGGGGATGGACGTGGGGGACCAGGGAGGATATTGCACCCACCACTGACCTGAATGGTTTTGGCCTTGGCAACCAGGAATGCATTTATGGGGATGAGCAGCACCATGGTTGCAATACCAGCCAAGACAGAGGGGCCTAGCTCTCCCCAAAGGAAGACAATGGACAGGATAATTTGCAGGGGGGATGACCACAGCTGGTGAACAAAGTTGGCCATGTCCATGAACCTCTGGGCATCAGCTGACATCAGATTCACAGTCTCTCCCACCGTGGACTCCTTGCGGGTGGCTCCGGACATGGTGAGTGCCTGGAAAGAGAAAGCACAGTCACCACAAGCCAGTCTGGGAGCAGCCCTGCTGCCAGCAGCATGGCTCAGAGCAGGGAATTAGCAGGCCAGGCTGAAACCACTTCTGAGTTTGCTCCTGGTGCCTCTGTACTGGCCACAGGTGCTTTCCTCACTGCCTGCAGACCTGGAGCCACTGCATGCTGGGTGCAAAGAAACACATCCCCGTGCAGGAATCCTAGTGGCACCTGCCCTAGGTGTTGCACTGCTCTGAAGAGAAACCTCCCTCGGCCCCTGGTAGCTGTCAAACACATGGTTGCAGCTCCCAGGTCCCAAGCAGAACTAGGGCTCACAGTGTCCCCAGTGCAGGATGGGTGTCCCCCAAGCTCTCCCTGTGCCTTCTGAGGAGTAAAGTGCACACACCCCAGTCACCCCAGCTTGATGGGGCAGGCAACAGATGATTTTATCCACAGCCCAGCTTGGAGAAAGCCAACAGGGGTGATGACAGAACCATACAGACCTTCTTGTAGATGGCAGCGATGAGACTGGCACGCACGTTTATGCCAAGCTGGAAGCACAAGCTGAAGTGCTGCTGCAGGCAGAGGGACTGGATCAGCGCTGTCAGGAAGAGCAGGATGGCATATAAATAGCCTTGCCAGGCAAAGGAATCCTCGTCCGACACAAAGGCAATCAGCAGCCTGGAGGGGAAAGAAGCTCATGAGACACACACTCTAGTGAGACAGACCCAAGCAGGGTGTTCCAAATGAATGCAGGGAGAGCATCCTCACAAGAGTGGTGACCAAAACCTTGCCCCAGAGAGCTGGCGATGCTCAGCAAGCTGGGAACCCTGTTCTGCCAGGGACACGGCAATGGGTCACTAATGTAAGATCATCCACAGGGACCGTGCTGCTCTGCAAAACAAACTGGGGAGGCCCTGCTGGGCTGAGCTGCACTGACTCGTGGAGGGCCCCAAAGAAGAACTGGGACTGTCTCCAGGGAGGGAGCAGGACTGCATAACAGAGAATGCAGGGAGCAAGATATTACACATAAGAGCTGGCAGGCAGCTCAGATCAGCTCTTGATTAAAGTGTATCCCAACACATTCTCCCACTTTTGGTGAGGGCACGAAATGTCCCCAGGGTCCATGGCTGGGAGAGGCACACATATGGAAGATGGTGGGGCTGAGTACAGCACACGCACTGGGAGATGGTGGGGCTGGGTGCAAAGTCAGGACAGAGAGAAAGAACTCACTTCAGCAGCTGGGGGCTGACAAACACAAGTGCGTCATGCACCACCTTGAATGCCACCGCTAGCAAGAGGTTCTGCCGGAAGGTCTTGGCCAGGGTTTTCATCAACCAGCCCCTGGCATAATCCTTGGGAGGGCCAGAGTCCTTGTTGTCTCCCATCTTCTTCTTCTTCTTCTTCTTTGGCTGCTTCTCCTCCTAGAGGGAAGTCCACACCAAAGTGAGAGAGCTGGTTGTGCAGGCATCCTGTATCTGGAAGGAATTCCAGGGCAGCACCTCACAGACCCCAGATCAGGCATCCTAAATGAAGCCTTAGTTTTAACTCCTGTCACATTCCCTTTCACTGATCTCTGATTATGTCACACACACCCAGGACTAACACCTTCTCTTTTGTACCAAAGACAATTGTTGAAACCCAAACCAGCCTGAACCTCTCAGGCCAAAAATCGGGCAAATATGAAGAATCTGAGGCCAGGGGTGGTCATGGAATGATGTTTACTCTGACCTCTGTTGCTGGGAAGTATCTGAGGTAGATAGACATAAGGGAACTGCTTGTACTGCAGACTTGAGGGTGGCTCCTGTCTTTATGTAAGGCAGAAGGATGGACTTTCTTGGTCTCTCAAAATATGGGGATCTGCCAAGGACACAACAGGAAGACCCTGTCATGGGTTCCCCTATCTTTGCCCATGGACCTGCAGGATCAAAGAAGGGAGAACCCAGCAAAGAGGGCTGCAGGAAGTGAGGTGACCCTGCTCCCCAAGGCTGGACCTGGATGTCTCAGTCTCATACAAGAACAAGAGCAGGAATGGATTTACCAGCACCAGGATGTCTTGGCTCTGGGCCTTGCTCATGCTGTTCACATGGTCTGGGTCACTTCCCTGGCGTCTCTTCTTGCGTTTCCGTTTCTCCAGTTCTGCTTGGGCCTTCCGCATTGCAGTCTTCATGTTCTTCTCAAAAGCAGTGTAAAGAGCCTTTGTCTTGTCTTTATCTTTCAATTCCCAGACATCCTCTATCTCCAAAGGCTTGCGATAGCCCTTGAGGACCATGCTGTGGGACAGAGAAATCCCGTTGGAATACTCGTTGGAGACTCCTTGCTGCAAGCGCAGAGCCTTCACACCCAGCCTGGCCCCGGGCTCAGGCTGCACAGGCTGCACCCAGTGTGGTGCCTCTTCCACCTAACTCCAAGCAGCCTGTGCTGCAGGTCCCCCTGGGGCACCCCTGCATTTTGCCAGCCCAACCTCCCTCAGAGCCCTGCTCACCTGCTGTACCATTCAAAGGTGATGGAGCTCAGGATGGAGGCTGTCACCTCTGGGTTCTACGGTGCAAAGCAAAGGGCATACTGAGAGATTGTTGACGCTGGGAGATGGTGTTGACAAAAGCTGATTTAGCACCCCCAGCCATTAAGGAGCATCATAGGTTTCAAACCATGCCAGCTCCAGCACCAGAAACCTCATCTCACAGCCAGTAGCAGCCCCCTCTGGTCACACATGCAGATGCCCTGTGCTATAGGCTCCAGCTCTTGCTGGGCCCTGTGATGAAGTCCTCAGGTCTTCACAAGGAGCCTGGAGCCTGCATGGAGCCTGCCCTGCCCCACACAATGCTCAGGATGTGGTGCCCCAAACCCACTCCCACATAGTCCTCATACCTTCTTCCCGATTTCCTTTGTTTCTGGGGCAACATCTGAGAAGTTTGAGACAAGGAAGAGCAGCAGCTGGAGCCCGTAGGAGATGAAGAAAAGGATGAACCTTGGCAGGTCAGAGATTGGTTCCTGCAGGAATGGAAAGCCGAGGTTATTGCAGGGGGTTATCTCAAGGCCACCTGGTACTCAGAGACAAGATCCATCCCCTGGCTGAGCCCAACAGAGCACTGCAAAACTCGCTCTGAGTCCTGGATCAGCTTCCCTTTGCAACCTCTCCCTGCTTCTCGCTGACCTCCTCCCATAACTGTTTAAGGGGAGAAATTAGACAGGATGAATTTCAACAGCAATTCCTTCTCAGGTCTTTTCTGGTTCCCCAAGGTCCCCAGGGCAGCTGGGACCTCAGCGATACCACAGAGAGCTTTTCAAGAGAAGAGTATGAAGAAACTTTCTTTGGGAACAGAACAAGGGCGGGGGAAGCAGAGAGCTTCCTGCCAAATCCAACCTGCAGGGCTTTCCGGACGAGCGACTGGAACGGCAGTATCCCACAGAGAAGGGACAGTATCCAGAAGCAGAAAAGCACCCCTGAATCTCTGCACAAGCAGAAGCGTCGTGCATCATGGATCAGCAGGACCATGATCTGCAGAAAAGACAATCAGTCAGAGGTTCAGGTAGAGCTGCAGGACTAGGTCTGGATCTAAAAGTGCCTTCAGAGCATGTGTCCTGGGATGCCAGCATGCATGATCTGCTGGGATTCACTGCCTTGAATATCCTGAGTGCCTGAACACACCACCAACCCTTTGTAAGTTTCAGAATTAATTGCATAGGGCAAAGGTTTATTTCAGGAAGACATAAGATCAGGTTTGAATGTACCCTGACATCACAGCAGGGCACTATCACTCTTTTTAGCTGTTCTCAGTCCAGATTCTCAGACACATCCAGCAGTGAGGGGTTATACTCTGTCTCCTGCACGTTGTCTCCTGACCTGGAACTGAACCCAGATCACATCCCAGCAGTGCAGCTTCTCTGGGCAGTGCCCTTGCCTTATCATCTCACATGGACTCTGCATGTGAAACTAAATGACAGGACAAAATAAGGATAGCAAATGAGGGTGTTACTTTTGCTTCCAAGTGTAGCTCCTGAGCATTTGTTAAGACTGTTAGAATATCCCATGTCTCACACAAGATGTCTGTAACTTGCATGCACATATTCCATCAAGCTAGTAGCCCCCAGGTCCTCAGCTTTCTCCTCTGCCTGGGCATCCCGTGGTACTTCCAGGCTCTCTGCACAAAACTGAGCAGCAATGTACAGGAAGCTGTGAGACATCAGAGCAGCAAGCCATGGTCTGATGTTCACACTGCAAAATCACTCCTGTGAAACCCACACTGCTCCTAGTAAAGCTTCTGTCAGAGAGCTCAGCTACACTTGCAGGCATAGAACCATCCCAGTTTTAAGGATAGCAGCAGGGAGCATTGTACAACCATGCACCTGCCCTCAACATATTGCCCTCAAGCACCACCCACACATGTTTGGGGCTAGTCCTATCCAATCTCCAGGCTACCCTTCCCTCGTGGAAACAGCTTCCCACTGATGTCTGTGCTAGGGAACTCTTGTGCTGCTTGGCGCTGCAGCCTCCTCCTGTCCCTGGTGCCACACACCACACTCACGGCTGAGCCCTTACCCAGGTGGCGATGTACAGGCTGGGGTTCGTGTACTGGACAGCTGGCACAACATCCTGCTCAGCATCCTCTACAAATGCCAGGGCCAACTCTGCCACTGCCGTCAGCATCAGCAGAGTAGCCAGGACCTGTGGAGAAAGGAGGCCAGCCCGTTGTGGACACTGGGAACCACTGGGAGACAACAGAGTTCGGCATGAAATACACCCATAAACACTTTTCAACCCAGACTCTGAGCACTGCAAACATTTTAAGTTTGAAAGAAAACAGCCCACAAGATGAGAGGCCCCAGTACACACTCTGCCCTCCCTCCCACTGCACCCCAGCCCCGTTATCCCCTCTGTCCCAGATACACCTCATGCTGGACTCCCCTTCACCTTTCTGTCCCAGATGGTCCCCTATCCCACTGCTCCTCCCCCCCTACACTTCTCATCTCTCCATCCCACACCTGACTGTAGCACAGAATCTTCCCACTCACACCACCTACACCTCAGGCTGCTCCAGCCTGTCATCTGTGCCCCCTCAGCTCCACTCTACCTGTTTGATGACATAGAGTATGGTCACAGAGGATTTCTTGGCTCTGGATTTGCACATGGGCAGGAGCTGCCATGGGGCCAAAACCCAGAAGAAGCCAAGGGGGACCCAGACCAGCACAGTCTGCTGGAAGCACACAGGCAGGTCGGCATCCGGACGAGCAAGGTAGGAATCATTCTGGGGGCAGCAAAGACAGAACACCGAGTCACGTGGGATGGCTTAACTCTCACTGGGCACACAGGACAAGAGCCAACATTCCAGTAGGTCCTGCCCACCCAGCTCTACCCCATCGCATCCCCCTTCAACACCCGCCCTCCTGGCTGAGCATTTCAGCACTCAGCCGAGGTCCGAGTGATATCCCTCTCCCCATCTCTCTGCCTGAACGTGGAATGGCCATCCCTTGCTGGAGCCAAGCCAGCAGAAGCAGCTGAAGCCAAATCATTCCCCAGGAAGTCCATACAGGGTGCCCTGTTTTCCCAGGTGGGCTAAAACAGGACAGAGCTCACTCAGGGAGGCATCATTGCCTCACTGTCTGGTGAACACCGTGCAGGCAGTGCACAGCACTCAGTGCCATGGCAGTCCTGGATAAACAGCAGAACCTCTGCCACCCACTGGCAGGACAAGCTGCGAGCCTTGGAATCCACTGCTCTCCCCCTCCACTGGGTGTCCTACCCCGAGAACAGGCAATGGGGATGGAACAGCCACTCACCCAGAAGATGGAGCCGCAGAACTTCTCCAGGGCTGCTGACATAGCTCAGGGGAGAAGAAGCAGCAGCTCCTTCCCCTCGCTCTGCCCAGCTGAGAGACCTGGGTGGATGCTTGGGATAAAAGTCCCCCCACACACCCTCAAGCGGTCTTGGGACAAAATCCCTGATGACACACAGTTATTTATTAACTTGGTGCTATTGCACAACCCCACAAACCAAAGCAGTGACCAAAAGGGCTTGGGAAGCTGCAGAGGCTCAGGAGAAGGGAGGAGAGGAAGACACAAGAAAGAGGTCAAAGGGGAGACAAAAGGAAATCACAGAGTCACTGCAGGACACCACAGCCATTGCTCAGAAACCACAGCCTTGATCAGTGCACACCAACAGACACAAACTCATCTGGACCGGCTAAAGACATGACTTTGGCGCAACAGACCTCTCCAGTGAGAGAAGCCGGCTGAATGCCGACGTAAAGGCCAGCAACGGCTGGTGCCACCGTGGGTGGTGCCACCTGGCAAGGTGACACCAGCAGTACCCCAGGTCTGGGAATTCAAAGTGTCTGGCAGCTGAGCTGACCACATGCTGCACTGGTCTGAGTCCTCAGGATGCATGTTCCTTTTACTAATTTCCAGCCTGCAGAGCCTGAAGATTTTCCAAACTTCTCCTTTTGCTTCTTTCTTTCCCACATTTCCATGTTGTCTGTGTGTTATGGCAGTTGGCTGACCACAAAACCCCAGAGACTTTGAGACAGAAAGAGGACGATTCCTGAGGAGAATGACTGCCACTGAACCCTTGCTGCTTAGAAAGGCCTAGGTGTGACAGGGACAAGCGGGGACGGTGCAACTAAGGCTGGAACTGGATTTGCTTTATCATGTGTGCTCCTGAGGAACAGTAGATAAAAGGGGACAGTAGATTGACTGCAATGATTATGTTGTCTCATTATACATGGAGTTAGTAGATAACTCAGAAGTCAAGGGTGACACAGTGAGTAATTGCTCAGGAACCATCAATATGAGAGGAAGGCTCAATGTCCAAATCAGTGGTTAATTATTAGCAGTTTGTCTGATTAAATCCACATGTTTCTGTAAATAAAACTACCCCTAGTGCTAGGTCCTCCAGGCCAGAACCAATACACTGCCCATGAGAGCTGTAAACTGATATAATGAATAAGGAGTAAGTGAATGGAGCAGTCACTCAGCCCTTGACCATCTGCACTGCTGATGTGATTCTTCTGACACAGGTACAGATGTCCTCTGGCCTTGCTCAAAACCACTTGGAGCACTGCTGCCAAGAGGGCCACTTGCTTATGGCACCTTCCTAGGTAATGCCCCCTTGTCTCAGTTTTTAGTACATGTCACAGCTCATCCTCACCCCGTCTTTGGTCTCTCAGCACAAGATTCCACTCTTTTCAATGTTCAAGACAAGCACACCTCCACTTTCTCTACCCTCACAGCTGGGACATGCTCCTCCTAAAAACCCACAAAGCCTTACTGTCCTTCAGCTCCTTCCATAAATCTTCCTCCACTAAAATACCCAGAAAATGTTCACTGGGACCAAGATAAGCAAAGCAGTAGCACCTCTTTGCCAACAGTATCAGTTTCCCTGTGCTACCCCGTCTTTATCCATCTGTTGTCCAGCATAACTTTTCAAAACTAGGCATTGATTCATGCCTGTCTCACACAGGGTCTGGTCCAGAGGTCTCTCCTGGGCAATCTACAAATTCCTCCAGCCCTCACTGCTCATCTCTTCTCTGAAGGGTTTGCCTCTCTGCCTTGTCATGCTGTAACTCCATGTGAGTACAAAAACCTGAGGGGGCTGGGTCAGCAGAATATTCATCTTAATTGAGCTACCAGTATCATAATCATGACCATGACTCATGAAATCTCACAACATAAGCCATGAACTCTTAAAGCGGGGATTCCAAACTATATTGATTATAGCCACAAATTTAATCACTCTTTCCAGGTTTTGATCCTTCCTACTGCCTGCACATCTGTCAGTGCTAAAGCAGGCTGACGCCAGCACTATGCAGTCATTCCCTTCCCAGCTCCTCCGTTAAGAACTTAGGTTCCCAAGGTTTTGGGAGACATAAATATCTCTGAAGATCCATGTGAAAAGGTGGATGTACCCTTTAGGCTGAAAATATGTAATCTTGATGATAGGTGTTCAATGCTGTGATTCTATTTTAGGTGACAAAGGTGCTGCCACCTTGCCAAGTATCACATTTTTTCCATATATCCTCACAGGCTGTAAGCTATTGCCAAGATGAGACAAGAAATCTGTACCCTGCTTTTGCTTCCTGAGGTCCACTATCTCTGCTGTCAGAGGGATTCTCATCAGCTTTGTCATATTTTACAGAAGAGCAGGCAGCAAGGATAAAGGTGCTTTACCTCTGGGTTTCTGCTCTTCTAATGGACCACCCTGATGCCATTCAAATCTTTCATTGGATATTTTACAGAGTAACTGAAGTGAGTCTGAGGCTTCAATCCTGACTAGGCAGTAATGACTCAACAGGCACATTCCCCAAGCACTGTCTGGAAAACAAGTGGTTTATGCTTTATGTTGGGACAAAAACCTGGGAACTCCGTTAGGAAAAGCACCTTGTCCTCCCAAGAAATCTCCTCATACACCAATCCCACCTCGAGCACTGAGGGCCCACAGCCCAGCATGTCTCACAGGTTCCTCACCTCATCAGTCAGGTGCTTCTCACCACTTACAGCTGCTGCATTGCTAATCCCCACCTATCCTACTGGCTAACCACAGCAGGCCTTGTTTCCCAGCTGCAGCTATGATGTTTCCCACCCTGGCATTCTGGATGTGATTGTACTCTCTGGCACAGCAGGGTCCTGATCAATTCAGGGTATGCAACATGGGTTACAGTCTTACCTGAAAATATAAATAAACTTTAGAAGAGCACAGCAAGAGGGGGGCAGCTGCAGTGTTTATTTGACAATCACATGCAGTGCTACACATTTCAGTCCCCCTACTTGCTCACCTCCCTTCCTCCCAAATGCTGCCGAACAGCTGTCGCTGTAACATCTGGGAATGAGTCCTTTTATTTAAAATGGCCAACATAAGTTTCCAGGCCAGGGACTTCAGGGGAAGCCAAGGGAAGAGGTGTCAGGCTTCATCACCTAGTGCACATCCTCTGCAGCCTGAGGATGGAAGCAGTACCCATCTGTCCGTGTGCCAGGGCAGACCCTGGAGTCTCAGCGTTCTTGTCCCAGCACAGAGCCGTCCACTACAGAATGTTCTTGGCAATTGCATTCAGGGTCCTCACTTTGGCCACATCTGCCACCTTTATGGAGTACTCGGGGGCAGAGAAGGACGCTCCCATGGCAACGTTTGGATTTCTGTCAGGAAAACCAGCCATTAGTGGTGATCTGCTGGTGATACAGATGAGTAAGACCCACCAAGAAAAACACCCCCATATTTCCCCAAGTCTCAGCATTGGCCAAAGATGGTGCCACCCAAACCAAAGATGGGATAGTAATAGAAAGAACAATAATCCAAAGGAGCACAGACCTATGGACAAATAGAACCCATTCCTCACTCATTTCTCAGCACATCCCACTGGCTTCCCAAATCCTACATGCTTATGTTAAAAGTCTAAGGCAACTACACCAGCACCTGCCTTCCCAAGTGCCCTCACAACTCCCAGGGCAGCAGTAGCAAGAGAAACACCCCAAGGATCTGGTCCTGCACAGAACTCATGTCCACATGAGGAGCACTTCTGGATTCATACACAGCAGAATACAGTGTTGGGCACCAACATCCCAACCACAAGAGCACAACTAGTGCTCAGGAAGCTGTCTGAAATTTATGCCAGTTCTTCAAACTCACATTTACATTCATGTAGCCTTTTCCTCGCAGAGTTCTCCTAAAAAATAAACTTAAATAATCAGTTACCTGAACTTCATCCCTGAGTCCCGAGCTGAGCGAGCAGAGCAGTGAAACTCAGAAGCAGTGGAGCCTTCCAGAATCCGCTGCAGGTTGCGCTCCGTGATGCCACCTCCTGGTGGGAACAAGCCCAATGTCACACACCGAGCAGGTGACACTATTCCAGACATCACCCCGGGACCTCACCGCTAAGGGACAGGAGCCATACACACTGAAGGGAAAAAAAAGCCCTTGGGACAAGAGAACCAGGCACATGAAAAGAGACAGGAGAAGCCTTGGCTCATGTTCTCCCACAGATCTAGAACCGTCCTCAAGTCCTGCAGGGAGCAATAGCTGCAGGGCTCTGCCCTCCCCAACAGGCTGCATGGCCTTTACTCACACCAGGATAGGAGCTGCTCCTCCTGGGCAGCTGGCTCAGAAAGCCAGATAAGAGAGTGGATCTCAGGACAAGAGGCTAGGAAGGGCGGGCTAGGGATTGCAGGACCTGGTACAGATGACAAAAAACATTACCTGGCACCACCACAATTCTGCCCTTCGCCTGAAAGAAGAATAGCATGTTAGTGATATTATTGAGCACTAACATTCACACGTGCATTTGTGAGGCAGCAAGGAAACCTCACATGCAGCACTTTCCACAAGCTCACGGATGTCACCATGGTCTATAATCTGTGTGCTCTCACCCATTTTTTTTGTACCATTCATGTTTTACAAGGAAAAATGGAAAAGAACTTGCAATTCTGTCACCATTCCCTCCTACCTCTCCATCCCACCTGGCTACCTCTCAGGTACATCTGTTGCACTTTCCTAAAAGGAACTGTGAGACACCCAGCAGGGATCTCACTGCTGTTTGCATGGGCTCATCATGCCAGCTGTTGGAACCAACTCCCACCACCCTCCCCCAGTCTGCAAGCAAGAACAACCCAACCAGCCTTTGCTGTGGGAGACTTCAGGGCCCAGCCCACTTGGACTTGGGGAAACATTAAAGCCAATCAAGAGAGGGAAGGCAAGCACTCCTTGACAGAAGTCCCCGTCCAGAAATGAGGAATACCATAAAGCAGCTGCCTGCAGGCAGTGCCCAGGGAGTTACCAGCGGAGCACAGCAAACACTCACCTGTTCTGCAAGCCTCTTAATCAAGGACAATCCTTCCAGTGCTGAGCTGTCACAGCCACTCGTCAACACCCGCTCAAAGCCCAGGGAAATCAGGGTCTCCAGTGCCACCAGAGGGTCATGCACCATGTCAAAGGCTGAGGGACCAGAACAACAGCTCAGAAATCGCTCGGTTCATTGTGCTCAAGCCCCGTCCCTCAGCCAGCTCCCCTGAGGAGCCCAAAGGCAGTGATAGGAAGGGTCCTGCTCACACCCTGGATTCACAGCTCCTGACTGTAACACTCCCCTTGCAGCAGTGCCAGGGCCACCATACTCAGCTCCTCAGACACCTCCTCTCTCACAAGATGAGACAGCCCCCAAACCTGAGCCCACTGGACCTTTTCCCTTGTGGGGAATAGTACAGCCTGCAGAGCTTTCCCCCTCCAAAGAACATCAAGCTCAGCTCCCTCCCTGCCTCACCTTCCCCCATCAGTGGGACACAGACTGGACCCTGCCCAGGGCCACTGTCCCTGGCAACTCACCGCGGTGAAATGTGACTGGCAGGGGACGGCACACAGCTGCAAAAAGAAGACATGTGGTCAGTCAGGGCTGGTACAGAGTGCCTTGTGCTAGAACCAGAAATGCACGACACGGAAGAGGGAAAAGGCTTCTCAAGCCATTCCTGGGGAGCTCAGAAGAGTCCCCATTCTTGCTGAGAACAACGCAGTGGCTGCTGTTTATCCAGGCTCTTTTCGTGGGGAAGAGTTCTTCTGCCCTTTGAGAAAGCAACAAACGTTTGTTTTTATGGGTAACACCAAAACCCCCCAACTCATCTGGAACATGCAGAACCCTCAATCCCACCACAGGTGACTTTCTCTGCAGGAAGGTTGTATCATCTACCTGGGGACAGGACCTCTTTGAAAGCAGGACAGCTGATTTTTGTGATTTCTTTCACTACCTATGATTTCTGCTGTCAGACCGCAGCAAACTTCACCAGAGGTGCTCTAATTACTGTGCAAAGCTTATTTATTTCTACAAAAAGACATCCACCTGCTCCCTGCCCTGGAAACAGCAGAACACAAGTTGGCCTAGTGGAGCTAAGTCCTGGCAAGACCCTTTTGCTGCACTCCTTACAGCACATTCAGCTTCACATGTGAACCTCAGCACCACATCACCAGGGAAAGGCTGAGCCCTCTTTAGCTTTGGCTGCAGCTCCCCAAAAATATACAAAAAGAAAGAGAATTTGCTTCCGCATGTTTGTAGCCTGGACTAACAATCTCCCACTGCAGGTTCAGTAGCTTTTTATGTGTTCACACCTCTCTCTCGTTATCTTTTCTCCCCGTGTTTGTTAAGAGGAAAAAAATGAAGGTGAATTGCCAGCTACACACAAAGCCAAAGTCCAGGAGATACATATCCTGCACACCTGTAGCAAGGATATAAGGAAAAGAAAATGAGGAAGGGAGAGAATCCAACAGTTGAATGCCCCCAAAACAGCTCATCAAAGCCTTCTTACACTTTGCTATTACATCCCAGGTAACCTCAAACTCTCTCTGTGTGAACGGCTTAGGGTTGTGGCCCTTGGTTCGCAAAGTTTCTTAACTACTTAATGTCTCGCAGGTATGGCAGCAAACGAAACCGAAAAAGGGCGAAAGAGACAGCAAGACTGCAGAAAGGATGTGCAGACCGAAGCCCTCTGTACAGCTCTACGGCATCAGCCGGAGCAGCGCTGCAACGCTGTCACAGCACAGAGCTTTGCCTGCAGACAGCCTCACCCAGCAGCGCCGTGCAGAGCTCCGTGTCGATGCGCCCGTCCTCGGTGAGGGCCCCGAACACCAGCCCGTCAGCCCCGTGCAGCTTGGCCAGGCGGATGTCGGCTTTCATCACCTCCACCTCGCGGTCCGAGTACAGGAAATCCCCGCCGCGGGGCCGGATCATGACGAACACCGGGACCCGCACGCACTGCTTCACCACCTGCAGCAGCCCTGCGGGCGGGACAGGGGCGGCTCAGCACCCGCCGCGGCAGCTCCGGCCCCGGGGCGGGCAGGACGGGACCGGGCGCGGGCAGGGAGCCGAGCGGTACACGGGGGAGCGGAGGGAGACCGACAGGGAGGGCGGCACAGGGGCGGGCGCGGCTCACCCATGCTCGGGGTGGTCCCTCCTTCCACGAGGCCCGCGCACAGCTCGATCCGCCCGGCACCTGCGGAGAGGCGCGTCAGAACCGGCCCCGCCGCGCTGTAGCCCCCTCCCGCGAGGCCCCCGGGCCTTACCTCCGCGCTCCGCGTTGACGGCGGACTCCACCGAGTCCACGCACACCTCCATGAGGAACCCATCGTCCATGCCTGCGGGACGGCAGCGGCGCGGTCACCCCGGACCGCCCCATGGCGCCCGCCCGGCCCGCACCGGCCCCGCGGCGGGCCCGCCCCGCTTCCGCCTCAGGCCCCGCCCCCCGGCACGTCAACGCGGAGCGCGGAGGTAAGGCCCGGGGGCC
>NW_024580672.1:10018214-10023049 GCF_017639235.1 Corvus kubaryi
CCCCCGCCGCCGCGCGGGCCCCGCCCCCGTCCCGCACGCGCCCTCACCACCTGCGCTGGCGGCGCGCGGGGGTCGCTGCTCTGCGCTGCCGGTCACGCGCCGCGCGATCGTCATGGCGACGCCCGGGCGTGTCCGGAAGTGCTCGTCCCGCGCTTCCGGCGGCGACACTTCCGGCGTGGCTCGGGATGCTGCGGGCGGCGCGCGGCGGGGCCCGGCGGCTGCTGCGGGACGGGGGCCTGGGGGGGCCTGCACCGCCACCGCCACCGCCGGCACACGGCCGCCTCCCCCCGCGGCTCTGCCTTCAGCGCTGCCTGCTGCAACAGGCGCCCCAGCCCACCGCGCCGCCGCCCGCCGTGGGGCGATGGCTCCTGGTCTGCAGCGGTGCCGTGGCCGGTGCCGTGGTGCTGGGCGGCGTCACCAGGTGAGCGCGGCGGCCCCAGCCCCGCCGAGGGGTTCCCTGGGGACAGCCGTCCCTGCCTGCCCTCCGGTCCGCCCCGCCGGTGACCCTCTGCGGCTGCCCCCACACCGAGACCCACCCCGAGAGTGCCCGCAGAGCTCTTCTCGTGCCTTCCCTTCCTGGCTGCAAGGGGACATGGCGGGATAGGGCTGGGAGTACCGGAGAGACTGTTCATAGCCTATTGATGCCCCTTGTAGGGTAACTCTTACACATTTATCGTAATTTTAGGTCTGGTCACTCACAAACTCTCTGATCCTGTCCTATTTCTAATTGTGAGCTTAAGGATTGTCTGAACAAGGGTTTTAAGGATTATCAGAATATCCTGACTTGTAAGGGACCCACAAGGACCATCGAAGTCCCAACTCCTGGGTTGTTGTGCAGCCAACAGCTCTCGCTTCAGTTCAGTAGATTTGCCTACTGTCAGGGAGTGAGTTGTGCCTGTTCGTGTCTCTGCTCCCAGGCTGACAGAATCAGGCCTTTCTATGGTCGACTGGCACCTGGTGAAAGAGATGAAACCCCCCCGAACACAGCAAGAGTGGGAAGCCGAGTTCCAGAAGTACCAGAAGTTCCCAGAGTTTAAAATGTGAGTGTGCAAAATTGGAAGGAGGGTGGGCTGAGAGCATCCCTGCTGCAACTGAGCCACTCAAAAAACTCTTGTAAGAAGGAAAATGTTTTCTGAAGTCACTTGGAAGGCACACAAAGCCTGCCTGGTGGTGGCTCCTTTGTTCCCTGCCTTTCTCTGAGGAAGGCGATCCCGTGTCGTGCAAAGTTCAGTCCGGGGCTGTGAAACAATTGCTTTACTGTCCTTTAACAGCCTGAACCATGACATGACGCTGGCAGAGTTCAAGTTCATTTGGTACATGGAGTACTCGCACCGCATGTGGGGCCGCGTCGTGGGCCTGGCCTACATCCTGCCTGCTGCCTACTTCTGGCGCCGGGGCTGGCTCAGCCGGCCCCTCAAGCGCTGTGTCCTCGCTCTCTGTGGGCTGGTCTGCTTCCAGGTGAGAGCTCTGCAGCTGCAGGGATTAGTGGCAACATCTGAATATTTAAAGGTCACCTAGTTTTAACCCCCCAACCAGGGATAGATCAGTTTTGCTAGATCAGTTTGCTCAGAGCTCTATCCAACCTGTCTAGGGAAGAGGCATCAACAGCTTCTCTGGGAGACCTGTTCCAGTGCCCACCACCCTCACAATAAAGAATTTTTCCCAATATCTAATCTAAACCTGCCCTCTGTCAGTTTGATATCTTCTGATTCAGCATAGCTGAGACAGTGGGATTCATGATAGCTTGGTGTCAGTGACACCATGACAGTGTGTCAAGTGCTGGTAGCTAGTTGAAGGTAGAGGAAACAAGTTGCTTTGCCCTTAATATTTATCCCATTTTAGTAGTTGCTGCTGCCCTGTCTGGCTCTAAGCCCTCTCCTGTTTTGTTAGGGGCTGCTGGGATGGTACATGGTGAAGAGTGGGCTGGAAGAGAAGCCAGACTCCTACGACATCCCTCGGGTCAGTCAGTACCGTCTGGCAGCACACCTGGGCTCCGCGCTGGTCCTGTACTCTGCCAGCCTGTGGACAGGGCTGTCTTTGCTGCTTCCACGACACAAGGTATGGAGTGGTGTGTCAGGATTTAAAAGCCCAGGGCAGTGTCAGTTCAGAGGGTTGGGGTGTGGTGTGAAGAGTAAGTGAAGGCTGATGGCACTTCTCTTGTAGTCTCTGTTCCTGACTCTGATATAATACTTACAGAATACTTGCAGTGTTACAAAACACCCATTCTGTAAACTTCTTGCTTATGGCACACTTGCTTTGGCTTGTGCTGTTCCGGTCAAAAGTGATTAGTCTTAGAATTTGTGTAAGCTCAGGCAGGGCTGTGCCTGGCTGGGCTAAATGATTCGTGCCAGTAACTGTCCAGGGGCCACTTCTGCACAGAGCTTGATTAGCTTGGTTTTGAGGGACCACTGAAGTGTGGCTGCTGTGTGGTGGTCTGTATATTCCCTCTGTAAAATACAGGCCAACCCTTCGGCCTGTATGTAGTGAAGGCTTTTCTTAGCTGCTGCCAACAGCACTGGAAATGCCTTGATTATTTTTGTTTGTTTGTATGTTTTTGTTTTACAGTTGCCAGAAACCCATCAGCTCCTTCGCCTGAGACAATATGCTCATGGCACTACAGCTCTAATTTTTCTTACTGCTCTTTCAGGTAAACCTCTTTCTTTCTGCTGTCCAATTTGTGACTCATTCCTCTCTGCTGGTTTGATTTTTTTCTTCTGATCTGGTGGGGACTGTGAGCAACCCCATCCATTCTCTGGGAAAACTGGTGCTGTCAGGGAGCTTACAGTCAAGAACCTCCTCACTGGTCTTTCCCAGACGGTGGAGATGCACCTTTCAGCCTGCCTGTGCTGTGGGATCTCTGTATATGTTAAAAGAAATTCAGGATCAAGCTGAGCTCTTGAACAAGAGCTGTGCAACCTGGAGTGACACCTTTGCCTGCTCTGGTAGTCTCATTTTCTGCTATGGAATTGCAGGTGCCTTTGTGGCAGGGCTGGATGCTGGCCTTGTGTACAACTCCTTCCCCAAAATGGGGGAGCGCTGGATCCCAGATGATCTCCTTGCCTTCTCCCCTGTGCTGAGAAATATCTTTGAGAATCCTACAACTGTACAGTTTGATCACAGGATTCTGGTAAGTGCTGACTTCCTGATATGTCTGGGCTGCTTCTTGGTTGCCTCCTGCAGCCAAGCTGTCTCTTCTTTGGGCTGTGGTTCTGTCAGCTTGAGTGATTTCTAAGGTGTCCAAAGGGCCTGAGAGCATCTTACCAGTTTGCTTCTGCAGGAAGAGGAAGTTTAGCATTGTTACTTATTTTCCATGTGGCCTTCATCCTTAAGGAGGTCTTCCTCCTGCACAAGTAACACACTTTGTTTCTCTGAGTCTCCTTTTCCATAACATGAGCTACAGTGTGGGGTAGCCCTTGCTATTGAAATGTCTGGGAAAGCTGTGTGAAATAAAACTTGGAAATCCTGATATTGAACACTTCCTCCAGCATTTCTGAACTTGTTTTGCGCTGTAGTGCCCTGTGAAAATATCTCAGCTAGTTCGAGCAATCCGGATATTAAATACCACTGCTGTGAACTAAGTTGTGGCTAAGACTAAAAAAAGAAAGATTAAGCTGGATCACCTGGGGTGACCTGCACAGAAAGATTATGTGGGTGAACTATAGCTGAGTGGTGGAAAAGAGATCAGTTTTCCAGATGACAGCTTCTACCTTCAGTTGTCAAGGTGACAGCTGGGCAGACAGCAGACATAATCCCCAATGACTTGAATAAATGAGAAAAAGCTGTTGAAAATAAAGCATTCATTTGGAGCAAAATAAAAGTTTCTGTAACTGCACTTAAATTTCAGGGTCGTTAACCTGATGGCGTGGGAGCTCTAGGATTTGGTCATGGCCATTAATATGTTTCTTCAGTTAAATATTGCTCACAGAATTTCTTTTACTGCATGGAAGGCACAGCCAGAGGCCAATGCACCATTTCCCTTGAACTTTCATTGAAGGACGGTTGTTTCCTTTCCCTTCTGTAGGGAATTGCCTCTGTCACAGCTGTCACAGCACTGTACCTCTTCTCGAGGAAGATCCCACTCCCACGAAGGACCAGGATGGCTGTGACTTCCTTATTGGCCGTAGCTTGCATGCAGGTACTGCCCTTTTTTTTTTCCCCTACTCCTTCGTAGCACATTCACAAGACAGAGCTGACCCCACTGAGATCAATGCTGGCTCCAAGAGCCTGAACTGAGAGATGGAGCTGCCTAGGCCCCACACCTCACCATACTGCATGCACACTCTGAATTTGGGGGTGGCAAGTCCTGGTGTGGCCATGAGCCTTTCTACACCACACTTTGTGCTGGGAATGGTGTATCAGCGGTGCACCCACAACTGCTCTTACCTCTTCTCCCTTCTTGGCAGGTGGGCCTGGGCATCAGCACCCTGCTGCTTTATGTCCCTACACCTCTGGCTGCCACGCACCAGTCGGGCTCCCTGGCCCTGCTCAGCATGGCGCTGTGGCTCATGAGCGAGCTCCGGAGAGTTCCCAAGTAACGCACCGGCGGGAGAGCCCTCTCGGGGAGCCGCACCGCCGGACCCAGGGGCGGCCGAGCCCCCGAGACCCGGGTGCGCAGGGGGATGTGCGCCCAGCCGGGCTGGCGCGGGAGGCGGCAGCGGCGGGTGCGAGTGCGAACTTTGTAACATAAAGGAGTTTTGTGAATCGGCTGTGTGTGGCTGGGTGCTCCTTTGCGGAGCGACGTGCGGAGGGATGCGGGCCGGGCCGGGCCGGGCCGAGCCGAGCCGGGCCGAGCCGAGCCGAGCCGAGCCGAGCCGAGCCGAGCCGAGCCGAGCCGA
>NW_024580672.1:10023059-10030672 GCF_017639235.1 Corvus kubaryi
GAGCCGAGCCGAGCCGAGCCGAGCCGAGCCGAGCCGAGCCGAGCCGAACGACTCCGCCAATGGGAAGCGCCGGTGCCGGCAGTGCGGCGCGCTCCGGGCGCGGATTGGCGGCGCGGCGCGGCAGTGGGCGGGGCGGTGTCCGGTGCGGAGCGGCCATGACGGCGCACAGCTTCGCGCTGCCGCTCGTCCTCTTCTCCGCCTTCTGGGGCCTCGTGGGCATCGCCGCCCCCTGGTTCGTGCCCAAGGGGCCGAACCGCGGGTGAGTGGGGGCTCGGGGGGTGCCGCGGTCGGGGGTTCTGGGGCTGGGCCTTCCTGTGTTAACGGCGGTGTCTCTGCAGGGTGATCATCACGATGCTGGTCACCACCGCCGTGTGCTGCTATCTCTTGTGAGTACCGCGGGCCGGGCCCGGTACCTTTCCCCCCACCTCTGCTGGCTTCACCGGGACCCGTGGCTGCTGCCCAGCTTCCTCCGTGGATGGACAGGACAGCCCCTGAGCTGCGGCCCGCCTCCCTCCCGGGCCCGTCACCCCCGGGGCAGCAGCCGCTCCCGGCGCTCTGGTCGTGCCGGGGGGCTGACGGCAGGTTGTGTCCCTTTGCAGCTGGCTCATCGCCATCCTGGCCCAGGCCAACCCCCTGTTCGGGCCGCAGCTGAAGAACGAGACCATCTGGTACGTGCGCTTCCTCTGGGAGTGAGCAGTCCCTGGGAGCTGGCGCCTCAGTAGAGACCCCCGTCAAATCCATCACCGTGAGTGGGCAGAGAGCTGGGGTGGCAGAGACGTCCCTGCTTGCCTGTCTGTATTTGGCTGGGGAGGGAGCTGCAGCTCGACCCTTGCTGGGCTGGGGGAAATGCTTTGGCTTCTGTGCGTTGTGGCTGTGGTGAGCTGGTCCCAGTGTGGGGCTGCTGATTCTCTGCTGGGCCTGAGCAAATCAAGCACTGTAGTTCTCAAATGTGTGGGAGCTTCCTCCTGAATGCAGTTTGGTGCTAACTTTGTGTCTCCTTCCCCCAGCTCTTGTAGCTGTTCCAGCCTCTACCCTCCTGTACCAGACAGCCCCCAGAGGTGCTGGGACAGAGGCTGGACCCGCTGCCCAAGCACACCTGGAGCACTGCAGCCTGGACGGATGGATGGTTGGGCCCCTGAGCATGGCATGCAGCACCCCTCGACGAGGGCCTACTAATCTAGCACTAGGAGCAACCACGCTATCAGGGAGAGATCCCTTCAGCTGGCCCAGTGCTGCAGTGACTGAGCGCCATCCTTAGAGGGATCTGTGTGTGCTGCCAGCGGATCCTGTCCCAGCCGTGCTTGTCCTGCCCTCTTGGTGTGTTCAGTCCTAGCCCCCACGTGAAACCCCTGCTCATAGCCCAAGCTGTCCAGCTAGTTGCCCTGTCCCTGGTCATTACATCCCCTGGCTGCCCCTCTGCATGAGAAGGCAGGAGCCATTGCATACTCTGGTCTGGTCAGTCCTCTGTGGTGGGGGTGGTCCCTGCTAAGGCAGATTCTGGCTGGGGGTGGGAGAAGGGAGGGCTGACCTTGGAGGAGCATGCAGACCCCCTTGGGTGATAAGGGAGGTGTTGGGGTCTGCTGGAGGGGATGAAAGGAGGGGGCTGTGTCTCCCACCTCAGCAGTGAGGCAGCTGCAGTAGTGTTTAGGCATCTCCACCACACCAAGATGGGTCCAAGTTCTGAGAAGAGCCAAGTAGGGCATTGTGTTTCAGGTTTCCCCTTATTTATCAGATAATTTATCTGTGTTTATTTATTTGTCTGTGTTTAACTTGTGTTGTGGAAATAAATCCTTTTTCTACTAAGTCATGCTGGAGGCTGAGTCACTTTCTGCTTTGAGGCTGAGAAACAGTCTTGGCCTTATTCAGACATCTTTCCTTTCCCCAGCATGGTTCTTGCACCATGAGAACAAGGCTGGGATCCTCAGCTGTTGAGCAGGAGGTTGGCAGCACAGTCGTGAATGGAAAGTTTTATTCTTGATGCCACCTGTGCACTCATGCTGTGGGACCAGGGTCACAGGTAGGGAACTACATGTGCTAGAGAGAGAACTGAGTACCTGCCCAGCCTCTTGCAGCTGTGCTGGGGCCATTTCCATGGCTGTGCAGCAGCTGGAGCAGCTCAGCAGCCTCTTTGCCAGGCAGCTCTCTAAGACTCAGGTGGGGAATAAGGTAAAAAGCAGAGACCAACATCTTCCAGGGGCTCTGACTGGGCTTTTCCTCATAGTAAGAGGGCAGCAAAGGATGCTGTCTCCAAAGATCCCAACAGTTTGGTTCAGATCAGAGCTCCCCTTGCTACTACCAGCTCAATTAAGCTCAGTCTTGCTGGAATCAGAGAACAATACTGGCAGGAAAGGAGCTCCATCGTTCACTGTGGCAGCACAAAGCAGCGGCAGTGCTGTGCAGACATGCAGCCCCCCTGCCACACCATCAGCCAGGAGCCATTGCTGCTGAGAGCTGCTCACTAGGAAATGAGACCAGTACTGGATGGCTCAAGGGGTTTGTTTATTGCTACAGGAATGGGAACAGCTGAGTTCAGTAAAAAGTGACAAACTTCATTGGACCATCGGTGGGGCTCCAGCCCCAGGGAAGGTTTGTGCCTGTGTGCACAGCTGCAGCCCCGACCTGTCCTGGGGCCATGAGCTGGGCTGGACTGAGGTGGCTCTCCCAGGGGCAGGGCCAGCCCGTGCTCATGGAGGAAAGAACCACAGGTCCTGACACTGGTGCCTGGTAAATGTCTGGGACACCATGGGGCAGCTGTGCCCAGGAGGGAATGTGTGAAAGCAAAGACAGCCCACTTTGGTGGTGCTTCAAGAACCAATCAGTGAGCCCTCAGGGCTCAGTCTGGGATGTTGGATAGGACTGTAGGATTGTCCTTGGAGGGAAGACATGGCAAAGAGCAGGACACCTCTTCAGGAATGCTCCAAGAGGGGCCAGGCTGGGCAGAGCAGCCTGGTGGAACTCGTGGTTTACCATGTTCCTGCAGTAACTTAGCTGGTGCCTGCTGTTCTCCAGACCTGGGCTTGCCAGGGCCTGCAGAAAGGCCACCCCAGGTTATGAACCACAGCACCTCACCAGGTTGCTCTGCAAACTGGTGGCTGAGTCATGGGGTGGCTCAGTGCTTCTGGCCAGAGCCCTGGTTTGGCTGCCTCAGAGATAGTGTCCTTTTTATCTGAGAGATCTGCCAGGGCGGCAGCCTTGAGCCTGCTGGCAGTAGAGGACTTTGCTCTACACCACACAGTGAGGCAAAGGCCAGAGGCCAAGGAATGCAAAGATTAGGACTGGGGCAAGGTGGAGAGGAAAGCTCTCGTGTCCATAGCTGCCTCAGCCCACAGACTCTGGTCTCTGGTTCTGCTGCAGAGATGATGGAGTGCAGAGTTTGAGATGGTCTTCAAGAAAGAGTCCAAGCCCTTGTACTCCAGGCTGTCCGCCAGTCCTAGTTCTGCCGGTGCAACTGGATGCTGGGTACCCCTGGCATCACGGCACGCTTCCCTGGCCCAGCGGCACCACCACCTTGTCCAGCCAGAGCAGCGTGTGCTGGGCCGAGCGCAGCTGCCGGTGGTGGATGTGGCGCAGCCGCAGGAGGTAGAGGACGATGGCCAGCGCCACGACCAGGATGCAGGCAAAAAAGAGATAGTGGTTGTAGACAAAAGAGAGGCGCAGCCAGGAGGCGTGTGCTTGCCGGATGCTCTCCTGACGGAGATCCCTGTGGAAAGGAATGTCAGGACTGGCCACGAGAAGCAGTGAGGCACTGCCAGGGTCCCGCCATGGTCCATACAGAGCCCTCACCCAGTGCAGTTACTCCCGCTCCTCCCCAACCACCCTTCCCTGCGCGATGCCATCAGCGAGCCGACGGTACCTGAGTGGCAGAAATCGCGTCTTGTAGAGGATGGCTCCCAGTGTCCACTGCACCTCCCGGTCGTACACCAGCTGGGCCGTGCGCAGGCTGGGGTAGTCCAGCGGGAACTGGAAGCCCTCGTGAAGGACTTGGTACATCCAGGCTGATTTGAAGCACTGATACCTGCAGACACAGCACACAGGAGCATCAGCCAGACACTAACAACTGCACCAGTCCCTTACCCCAGCAAAAGCCCCCCAGGAGGTCCAGCCAGGGCACCTCCCAACAAGTCCATTTACTTCAGCCGGTGCTGGTCAGCATGCGCCGAGTAGAGGCCACCACGGAAACGCTGAGTCAGCACCTCCCACCGCTGGCTGCAGTACTCCTGGGGGAAGGAGAAGTTGGGGTTCAGAGCAGAGAAACAGCCCTCACTCCCAGCCCCAGGAACAGCAACTCCCCAGCCCCTGTGCTGGGGCAGCACCCACCTGGGCAGCAGAGGTGAAGGTGGGGGCACTGTATTGGCCCCCCAGGCGCAGCACATCCTCGGTGCAGTAGAAGAACTCTGAGAAGCCGTAAAACTCACTGTTGCTGAAGTCGATGGGTGCTTTGTAGGTCTCCACCAGGGAGGCATGGCTGCCATTGGACCCTGCCAGGAGGGGCTGCAGCAGCTCTGCACAGGCCTGCCAGTCCCCTCGTCCCCGCACGTACAGGGTTTGGTCACCCCTCACCACTGTGTCCTCCAGCCCTACGGGCAGGCAGGGGTCCAAGAAGGGCATTTTGGGGCTCAGCCCTGTCTGCTGGCTGTGCAGGCTGGAAAACAGTCCAGGAAGAAATGGTAATTGCACAGGGGGTCCTATACCACTTCCCAAAAGCCTAATCTAGCCCTGTCCCACATCCAGATACCCTCTGCACCAGACCAGGCCGTGTCCTCCTGTACCCTGCAGTGCTGGTGCCTGCCCTGCCACCTCTTGCTAAGGCTGAACTCGCCAGATCTGTCACACTGGCCTGCAGCTACATGCTCTGAGCACCTGTAGGGTGCAACAAGGCACAGCCCACCCCACCCAGTTCATGGGGATCTGCACCTCTGCATAGCCCCTGGGGATCTGGAGGCAGGGTTTGCTGCCGGCACAGGAGTACCTGGGCACCAAGCCTCTCCACCTCTGGCAACAGCTTCATGCAGTGCTCTTGGAAGGAAAGGAGAGACAGGAGACAGGAGAGTTCGAGGTGGGGATGCAATGGAAAGATGTGCTGAGTGAATCAGTGCTGGAGGAGAGAAAGTCAGAGCAGGAAAAGTGAAAAGCCACTAAAGGGGCCTCCCTGGAGCCTGTCACGAGGAGAGGAGGAGGAAGGCAGGGAGCTGTGGTTCTGATAACACCTGCCAGGCTTGGAGAAGGGCAGCAGCCAAGCACTCTGTGCCAGCCCAGGCACCTGCCACTGCCACACAGCTGCTGCCAGCGTGGCTGTGGGAGCTGCTATCACCACAGGTGGCTCTTGAGGCAAATCCAAGGGGGAGAAGGCAGCATGAAGGAACCAGCACCCTATTTCACAATGCTCTAGCGGGGGCACCACTAGGTGAGGCAGCAATACCGGTTGTGCACATAAGTTTGGTTCAGCACATGTTCCTCATAGCGCTGCCGGGCAAAATTGCCCCCGAAGCCCAGGAAAGTGTTGACATAGACACGGTACATGTGGCCAGTGTGCTGCACGTCACAGCCCAGGTTGAATTCGGCCAGCAAGCTCTTAGCAGCTTCCTCCTGGTGACACAGATACATCCATGATCAGCAGCAATCCAGGGCAGGCAGGAGCTGCTCTCGGGGACCAGACACGCACCTGCTGTGGGAAGGAGATGGCTCCAGAGTCAGGCACTTCGTAGGCAATCTGCAGGGAGGCGCCTCCCATGTCTAGGATCCCAACTGTTCGTTTCCGAACCAGGGACTTCCCCTGGTCACCCAGCGCTACGGTGACCACTGCATCCTCCTCTGAAACCCACAGCAGCACATCAGCAAGAAGCAGGGCCTGGGGCAGCATCTTCTCCCTTCCACCATCAGCCCCACAGCTGCCTCATGGGGATCCTCCACCCCTGCAGGCAGACCCCAAGGGCCACCTGCAAGGACCACCTCCCAGGTCCAGGAAAGTTTCACACATATGACAGGGTTCAGGCATTGTTGCCTACTCCAGAGGTTGATCTTAGCTACAGCACTGGTCCAAGGTCCAGCGCGGCTCTGCGCAGACCCTCCCAGCTGTTCTACGAGCAGCCAGACTCACCATCCTCATGATCAAACCGCCCCAGGACAAAGTTGATGCCAATCCACGCATAGACACCTGCACAAGACAGAAAAGGTCATTACGACAGTATACTAAAGAGGAACAAGCAGTGCTTTGTGTCAGCTCCTACCTTCCTGCTTCCCTGAGATCACTTCTGCATGTGATTTGGAGAAGAGGAAATCAAACTCCAGGGGCACATTTCTCACCAAGTCATCCAGGATTGCGGCTTGCTGCCTGCAAGGGTGCAGGAGAGGGACAGATGCTGAGGGACCTTCACCAGCATTGCTGGTGAAGAGACCAGGAATCCCCGAAGAGACCAGGAAGCCCCACAAGTTCTGCTGCTGCAGCCAGCATGTTTTGGAGACAATAAAGAGATCTATCTGTTTGACATCCTCAGTCAAAAGCATCTCCTCTCAGCTCCCTCCCAGCATGCTCAAACCCTTCTTCTGCATCCCTCGCCACTCGCCCCAACAACGCACCCTTTCCTTTCTCAATTCCCCCCCACAAGATTCTCGATTCTCCCGCAAGGCTCAAGAGCAGGCAGCTGTCTTGCCCTTCCTCGGGGCCCAGCGCATCCCTGGCTCGCCTGACAATGGCCGAGAACTCACCGCTCGGGCAGCAGCCGCATCCCCGCCGTGCACAGGACGTAGAGCGGCGTCTCCTTGTGCTTCCGCGCCGGGACGTGCGCTGCCGCGAACCGCAGCAGAGGCCGCAGGTAGGGGGTGGCCTGCTCGGGGGCTGCCGCGGTCACGGAGATGCCTGCCGGGGAAGGCGGCTGTGAGCCAGCACGCCCCGTCCGTGCGCGGGCGGCTCGGGGCCGGGGCAGGGGCTGGAGAGGGGCAGCACGCACCGGGTTTAATTTTCTTGACGACGGGGCGGCTGCTCCGGTCCCTCATCTGTTTGATGTCCAGCAGGTCGTGGGGGTTCCCGTTGTGCGGGGGCCAGAAGTAGACGAAGACCCGGGACCCGCTGCTCCCGCAGTCCACCACCACCCCGTAATTAAGGGACGAGTCCTCGGTGTCGGTGGCCGCCAGGTCCTCCGCCCGCGCAAGGTACCTGCGGCACGGCGGCTCAGCACCGGCGGCCGGCGGTGACCCCGCTCCCCCGGCGGTGACCCCGCTCCCCCGGCAGCCCAGTCCCCGCTCACCTCTCGTCCCGCCGGGAGGCGCGGGGCGGCGCAGCCCAGCGGCGGGGCACGGCGGCCGCCAGCAGCAGCAGCAGCCCCAAGAGGAGGGCGAGCCCCAGTGCAGCCGGGCGCTGCCGCGGCCCCGGGCACGATCCCACCGAGCGCCACGACAGGCAAGAAACGCCGATCCTGAGGGCAGAGGCCACTGTTCAGCACCGGCGCCGCGCCGGCCCCGACCCCCCAGCCCGGCCCGGCCCGACCCCGCTCACCTGGCCATGTGCGCCCGCCGCCTCCCGCCCGCGCATCGCCGGTGCCGGCACCGCCGCCGGCACCGGCGGACACGTTGCGCGGGCGGAGGACCTGGCGGCCACCGACACCGAGGACTCGTCC
>NW_024580672.1:10031072-10043954 GCF_017639235.1 Corvus kubaryi
CCTGCTGCTGCTGATGGGCGGCGGCGGCGGCGCGGGCCGGGCGCGGCGGGGCGGCGCGGAGACGGAGGTGGCGCCGGGTCCCGGTCCCGGCCCGGGGGGCCCCGAGCCGCGGTCCCCGCCCGCCCCCGACTACGAGGCGCTGCCCCAGGGCGCCGCCGTGTCCACGCACATGCTGGCGGGCGCTGTGGCTGGTGTCATGGAGCACTGCGTGATGTACCCCATCGACTGCGTCAAGGTGCTGGCGGGCGCGGGGAGGGAGGGGACGGGGCGGGACACCGGGAGCCCCGGGCACGGTCTGACGAGCCGCCCGGGCGGGCCCGCCCTGTTTTGCAGACGCGGATGCAGAGCCTGCAGCCGGAGCCCGCCGCTCGCTACCGGAACGTGCTGGAGGCCCTGTGGCGCATCGCCCGCACCGAGGGCGTCTGGCGGCCCATGCGGGGCCTGAACATCACCGCCACCGGCGCCGGGCCGGCGCACGCCCTCTACTTCGCCTGCTACGAAAAGTTAAAAAAGACGCTGAGCGACGTTATCCACGCGGGGGGCAATAGCCATGTGGCCAACGGTACCGGCCCCGCCACGCCGGGGTGGGAGCGGGGTGGGAGCGGTAGGGAGGCCCGGTCCCGCCGCGGGGTCGGGGTGCCGTGGGTGTCCTAAAGCCCTGTGCTCTCTCCAGCCATGAGCCAGCCGCACGGTGCCGGGCACGGAGAAGCACCGCTCCGCGCCTGCAGAGCTGCTGCCAGGTATCTGGCGTGAAGCAGGTTAGTGGCCCTGGCTCGGAAGGATGCTGGTGGACAGGAGCTGCCTGCAGACAAGCTGGGACTGGCCGCGGCCCCGTGGGTTGGCAGTGCCAGAGTTCGCCCCAGGAGTGCCACGTGGTTTCGGAGCCGGTTTCAGAGCCCGTCTCGCCATGGTGCCCGTTACTTGTCTCAAGGACCTGCCACAGTAGGGAGAGCATGGGGCTGAGGGGAGAGCAGGGCACGTTGTTTCGCCCTTGGCAGCCATGCAGCGGAGTGCCAGCGGGCTTCTCCATGGGGCACGGGGACACTCACCATCCTAAAGCCTCCCTGCTAGCTGGTGGCATTGGCCTGTCCCCCAAGGAGTGGGCACAAATAGTCATGGTCACCCCTTGGGACTTGGCAGCCTGTCACAATCTTCTCCCTCTCTTTCTCAATCTCACTCTGGGTGGGAACCCCTGAGGATCAGCCTGCCTTTTGGAGGGGAGATGGAGGCCGCCTTCAGATCTCACCTTTTTCCAGGGGCCTCCTCCTGTGCCTCGGACAGGGACTTGGGGCTGTGGTGGAGCCCCAGGGTCCCTCACCTTTCTCCCCCTCACATGTGGCAGTTCTTGTTTTGCAGGTGCAGCCGGGTGTGTAGCAACGTTGCTCCACGATGCAGCCATGAACCCTGCTGAAGGTAACGATGGTCCTGGCCTGCTGGGAAGGGGAGAATCAGGGTCTGCTCAAGCCTTTTGGGTCCCCTCTGTAGCACAAAGGGTGCTCTTGTTACTTGCCTGACTGCAAGGGTTCTTTGGGGGCCTGTGGCTCTGGTTAGGGACCCTGGTGGCTGCCTGTTAGGGACAGGGTAGGTAGAAGAGATGTACTCAGGAGCACAGCAAACTATGGTTTAGGAGAAGCTGGGAGGACATGGGCCTTTGACCCAGGAGTTTGACTGGGAACTGTTACCTGGAGCAGGAGAGAAGGCAAGAGAGATGTGGTTGGCACTGCTGAAGTCATTCTAAGTGTATGGAAGCTGGGCATTGCTGTGGTGAGATCTAGGGAAGATGTGGTACAGTTGTGGGCCTGTGTTCAAGAGGAAAATTAGAAGAGTAGGGTACAAAAACATGCTAGAGAAGTTGGGAGAAGGGAGATCTTGTGAAATGTCTGGAAGATGCTGATTTTGATGAGCCTGGTATATATGAAAAAAGCATAAAAAGTTAGTAATTTTATTAAGTCAGTTAAAGTGGTGGGAGAAGGAGAAGCAATGAGGAAAGGCCAGTCATGAAAGTATTTTCCCCTCTTAAAACTGGAGGGTTTGTGATAGTGCAGGCTCCAGCTGATCTGGGCCCAGCACAGCTCCTGCCTCCCCACTGCACGGCAGGGACCCCGAGGAGCAGGCAGCTGCCAGACTGTTGTCATTCCTTCCCTGGAGCTGCTCTTGTCATGACTGTAGTAGTTCAGCATTGCATCATTTTTAGCTCCTTACAGTCACATTGAAATGGTGGAGGTAGAACAGTGGCAGGCTGTGCTCTGGGCTCCCTTGTCCTGCTCTTGGATGTGTTAGGGGGGTTTGGCACCTGAGTTCTGCCCCGGAGTGGCTGCTAACAGTTCCTGGCTAATGGGCTCTGCAATGAGCTGTGGTTATTCTGGGCTGCAGTGGGGGTGGCAGGGGAGGGACAGTCTTAACCAGATCGAGAGCTGTCTGGGAAATAAAGAGACTGGATGCAGGGGGAGTTCTTCAGACTGAGTGAGAGCTCTGCAGCAGTGGATGAGGAAGCATCAGTTGCAACGGGAGCAAAGGTGGATCTGGACTGTAAGCAGTGGGATATCAGAATATTCCCTGAGTCTGTGGCATGTGAGTGGCTTCATCGTGTTGATGTCTGTGTGACAGTGATACCTCAGCAGATGTAAATGGCTGGTGTCCTGTCTGGAGACACAGGGGCACTGGTGGTTCGAGTTGTCTGTCTTCAGCTCTTAGGCCAGTGTGACTAAACTCCAAGCATTTGGAGGAAGCCTGGCTTTGTGTTTACCCTTCTCTCTCCTCTTCCCCTCCGTGCCTGGGTCCTGGCTGCTGCTGCCACCGCCTGTCCCAAGTGGTCAAGCAGAGGATGCAGATGTACAACTCGCCTTACCAGCGTGTGATGGACTGTGTACGGGCTGTGTGGCGCAATGAAGGGGCCGGAGCTTTCTACCGCAGCTACACCACCCAGCTCACCATGAACATCCCCTTCCAAGCCATTCACTTCATGACCTATGAGTTCTTGCAAGAGCAGCTCAACCCCCACAGACAGTACAACCCAGGCTCCCACGTGGTCTCCGGAGCCTGCGCAGGGGCTGTTGCTGCTGCTGCCACTACGCCTTTGGACGTTTGCAAAACACTGCTCAACACCCAGGAGTCCCTGGCCTTGAGCTCCAACATCAGCGGACACATCACAGGCATGGCTAATGCCTTCAGGACGGTGTACCAGGTGGGCGGTGTGACCGCCTACTTCAGAGGGGTCCAGGCGAGAGTCATTTTTCAGATGCCCTCAACGGCGATTGCCTGGTCTGTGTACGAGTTCTTCAAATACATCCTTACCAAGCACCAGGAGGAGCGTTGGGCTGGGAAGTGAGCCAGAGCGAAACACTGTTCCAGACCTGCCTCACATCCCCTCCTGGTTTGTGTTCTGACCCCTCTCCCTTTTGGTTTGGTTTGTGTTGAAGAGAGGGGGCAGCGAAGCCCTTTGGGGTTTAGCAATGCCGCTTTTTGCCTGTGGCTGTTGCAGCTCTGCTCAGGCTGCACAGCTTGCTCTCTCCCAGGGTCCTCCGAGATGTCCCACCAAGAGCTGCAGCCCAGGTCACATCCCCTGGCACTTTGGTGGAGCTGTGCTCCTGTCCTTCCCTTAACCACAGCATCTCATGCAAAACTCACTCCTCCTCAGAGGGGAAGGTGAATGTCCTGCCCTGCCCCTGGCAGGGCCAAGCTGAGCTCGCAGTTGCCAAGGAGGGGGTGATGGCAGGATGCTGGGGGCTTTGTGTGGCTTTTGGCTGAAGCAAAGTATAAGCCGTGGCCGTTGTCTCGTAGCACGCACACGTGATGCTGACTGCCCTGGTGTGGTGGTGGGTGAGGGGAGGATGGCACTTGAGGAGGGAGCCTGTAGGTTTGTTCTTGTTCCTGCTCTTGACACCTCCAATAAAAACAGTTCTGCTCTATCCTCATGTCCCATTCTTACTCCAGCATGGCCCAGCTCCCAACACTGTGCCTTTCTGACTGTGCCTGCTGCTGAGCTCTTTTGATGGATGCCAGAGCAGGGAGGCAAGAGCGGTCTAGGGGTGCGTGTCTGGCCCAGTCACCCTGGCAGCATGCAGGGATGAGGGTGCCCCCATCCCCTTTGGCTCCTGGTCCATTGCCCGCTGCTAGTGTGGGTTGTGACCCCACAGGAGTAGCTCCTTGGCCAGGTAGTCCCACACCCTCAGTCTGGCTGGGGGTCCTTAGGATGCTTCCAAACTGCTCCAAATGGAGGTGTTGGCAGGAGGGGTTGTTGTGTGTCAGGAGCAGCATAGGAATTTGGTGCTGAAGGAGGCTGGAAGGCTTTGTGCACCTCATATAGGAGATTTGGGTCTCAGCAGAGCTTTTGCCCCATAGTTTTGAGTAATTGGACTAGTTCGATGCTTGATGAGCATCTTAAAATTGCTCAAAATGCTAATATCTTTTCCAACCTAGTGGTAATTAGTAGAATAACTTTTTTTTTAACATGTTATTAGTTGTCTTGATAGCAGTTTATTTTAGGGTCCCACCCAGCTATGGAGCTGTGAGCTGTGCACTAAAGTATTGCCTCATTGTGCTGACCTGCCCAGAGCAGATCTCTGGGTTTCTTGAATAAGGTGCTCACGCGTGATGCCTGACTCTCCCAGCGCATTCAGGTGTGGCATGTGTCCCACAGAGCCGTGCCCGAAATAATTCCCTGGAGGAAATGCATTCACAGCTGTGGTATGTGCTGCTGGTGGGTATCTGGGTCGAATTGGGGCTGCTCCAGAAGATCTGCTGGCCTGGTCTGCACAGAACACTGCTGGAGTGGGCTGTGGTGAGGACAAAGAGGGGTTTTCCTGTGGCTGGAAAAGCTGCTGGGTGACCAAGGGGGATCAGTGGCCCTCAGTGGCCATGGGCTCCAGCACAGCTGGGGGGCTGGAGGGTAGGGACCCCTGCACTGCAGGGCTGGGTGCTTGACACCCTGCCCAAGCCCCAGCCCAGCTGTATATCCACCTTTCCCTTACACACCTCTCTTGCCCTGGCTCTGAAGGTGGTGAGGGAAGCTGAGTGACCACCTGTGTGATTTTTGATGGCTGCCTGGCAGGTCTGGATGTCCCTGGCACAGAGCAGCCACAGTCACCCTTCTGCAGCCTGGGCCCACCTGAGTTGGGTGCTGTGCTCATCCTCTGCTCCCTGGCATGGGCTGCAGGCCCCTGGTCCCCGCCTTTTCTGCACAAGCAGAAGGATGAGAAACTCCCTAAGGACACAAAAGCCACAGGAGGTCAGGAACTGGAAGTTTTCCCACTTTCAGGAGCTGGGGCTTTAAGAAATAGTCTGAGTATTGCAAGATTTGGCAGCCCTGCAGCTCCTCCACCCAAGAGGGAGAAGCAGAGATGGCTGGGAGACACCAGGGCAGGATTAGGTTGAAGAGCAGGGCATTAGACAGGAGTTTACAGAAGATGGGTACAACTGGGCTCTGCCAGGACAGATCTCTCTGCTCAGGAGCTGAAAGCTGTTGGCGGCAGAGCTGCAGTTTTGCCTTTAGCCCTCACTGTGCACTGGGGCAATGGGGACAAACCCCGTGGAGGCAAAGGCATAAATGGACCAGGGCTGGGGGCGGATTCACACTATTAAATCCATCAGCTGCTGGAAGAAGCTCTATAAATGTCAGTGGGTGACGGCATGATCGAAAGTGTCTCCAGGGTGTTTTCCAGGAATAACTACCCACAGAAGTGCTGGGGGAGGGAGTGAGACCCCCAGGAACAGGGAAATGAAAAGTCAGCACAGCCCAGAAATGCTGCTATGTGAGCAACTGGCTTAAAGTGTTCCCCTAGCAAGGACACAGCCTTTCTGGTGGCTCTGCCAGCTTACCCAGCAGCAGCTGGGTGTTGCCCAGTGCAGGCAGCAGCAGCCCTGCAGGGAATGGCACTGCCTCTGATGGGTTTGGCACTGCAGGGACAGTAGAGGTGCCATGGGGATTCCCACATATGCCTTGGGCCAGGCCACAATGGACAGGAAAAATGTCCTGCTGCCGTCTCTGAGCTGCATGCCTGTCACAAACTAAGGGCTGGCCGTGGCAGCATGCTGCTGCTGCCCAGCTCTGCCAGGGTGGGAGTGTTCCCTTGCCAGCCAGACTGGTTCCTCTGGCACCTTTGGCACGATGAGATGCCCAGAGGCAATGGAGTTATTGGCTGGTTCAGCTATGGCCGCTGCCTTTCCAAGGTCTGATAATGCCTCTCTGTAGCCACACTGCTCTGGGTCTGTCCTCTGGCCTCCTAGGTATTTGGCTGTGCTTCGAGTAAGATCTCTCCTCCTACAGCCTCTTCTGAGTAAAGAGACTATTTTTGGCTTTCCAGCAAGGAAGCAATGCTCAGCCCGGCAGAGTTTTGGAGACAATCCCTTTTCCTTTCACTTTCCTGCAGGATCTCCAGCCACATCCAGCACAGGCAGGGATTTGCTGCCTTGCTTTCTTGTGTCCAACTGCCCTTTGAGCCCTGTCCTGGGTAGGGTGAGCCCCACAGCCCCTGAGCAGGCAGAGCTGGGAAGCACCACTGGTCTGGCCCTGCTCCAGGTAACAGGTCTGGGGCTGCCGCAGCTGTGCTATGGCACAAGCCCAAACTATTTCAGGCAGCCTGAGGTTGCCACGCCAGGAGCAGCCCAGGAGCCTCCAGCTGCCTTCCTGGGGTAACTGGAGATGACTGCACTCCTGCAGGTTAAGGGCAGAGCTGGGGTGAGGGGAGCTGGGGGCCGAGGGTTCATCTTACTCAGTGAAAGAAGGGGAGATCCCTCCAATGTCTGTCCTGTACCTTCAGCTGGGGCTGGTGGGCTCCTGGGCTGCTCCTGCCTTCATGACCCCACACAGGGCGCTGAGGTCCCAGTGCTCGGAGGCTTTTGCCAGCCCAGCTCGGGGGCAGGCAGAGGAGCAAGAGCACTGCCCTGGAAACCACATCCCTGTGCTGTCTCTGCCAGCACCCTGGGCTGCCCTGAGGTTTCCTGCCCCACAGCCCCTCTGCAGTGGGTGCCTGACAGCCCTGCTTGGTGGGAGGAGGTGGCTGGAGCCCACGAGGAGCAGAGAGATGGGCTCACCGCCTCCCTCCTGCCCCAACCCACCCTGGCTCTGGGATTCCTCAGGGCTCTGTCAGGCCCCAATAAAGTTGTACAAGTTCTCATGACCTCCCGGCCTTACAGCAGTGCCAAACGCAAGCGCCGGGGCTCCTGGACACAGAGCAGACATTGCCTCTGGTGGGCCTGGAAACCCCTTCTGACCCACTTTGCTGCCTGGGTTAAACTGAGAGACAGCTCTGGGCTAGGCTGGTCCCAGCCTGCGTGCCTCTGTCCAAGCATGGCACTGCAGGGAATAGCCTGAAAGGCTATTTCCCTTTCTAGGCAGGGAAGGTACCCTGAAAAGTAAAGCTGAGGCTGAAAACCTGCTTTCTTGTCTATAGAGAACCACTAGAAGAAGCAATCCTCTGGGCTGGGCTGGAACAGCTCTTGGCATGTCTGCTCTGATGGGGAGATACTGATAATACCCATACCTAGTGCAGGCTTATGTGTCAAATTCCCCCACCACGGGACTGCAAAGTGGCACCCTGGCTGGAGCTGGGTGTGGGCAGGGGGCCTGTTGCACTAGGGAGGCGGCAGAGGTGGGGAAGGAGCTGCTCCTGGGCTGGATGGGAGTGGCACAGGGGTGGCAGCAGGGGTCACTCTTGCAAGCGTCCTCCATGAGGGCAGCTCGGGCACGCTGTGACACTAGAGCTTGTTCTGGGATCATCCTCAAAAGCAGCTGAAGCGATGGCTGTTCCAGGAGATTGGTAGAGGCTTCAGCCCTAATCTCCCTGGCCCAGCATGCCTGCAGATACTGCACTGGCAGCCAGTGTCAGCCCCAGAGAAAGCCTGCAATGCCCCCCGGGGCAATATGGCTTTGGGACTGACATGGGAGACTCCTGGCAGGCACAGACCATGCCTGGCACGGCTTGGTGGTGCCAAGAGAAATGTAAATCCAAGCACCTTTGGACGCCCCTTAGACCTGAGCAGTACGTCAGCTGTCTTATTGCCAAGGGCTATAAAAAAGGTAGGGAACTGGGCCAGTACTGGGCTGTGCCTCAATGCGGGACGCAGCTCCCTCTGGTGAGGACGCAGCTGTGGCAGGCACCAGGCGCTGGACACCAGCAGCCGTCCTACGTCCTTGAGCAAGAACTTGCACGGAGGAAACACGTTAGCTGGAAGCCGCAGGCAGTGTCAGGGCATCAGGAGTTTTAGGGGAGCTCCTGGAATTAGGTGAAACGCATCATTCCGGGGCAAAAAAAAAAAAGATAAAAAAAAAAAAAAAAAAAAAAAAATCAGAGCTAAAAGCCTACTGGGTCTCTCACAGAGAGAGAGACACGCTGGACGCTCGCGCTCAGCTAAAAGAACACAGCAAAGCATCGCTCGCTAGCAAGGGTCCTGCACGGTGGCTAGAGGCTGGGAAGGGACACTGGCCTCGTCCCCAGCTCTGCCGTGGCAGCGGGGCACGGGTGGGTGCGTGCCTTTGCTGCGTGCACAGCCCGCAGCGATGCTGCCCGGTGCAGCAATGCTCCCGCGTGGGTCGGGAGTCCCCCAGCTCCCGCAGGGCTCTGCCGGGGGGAGACACCCACCTGCCCAGAGCCCACGCAACCCGCCCAGGCTCCCCGATGTCCAGTCTGTCCCGCCGACCATCCTAGCGGGGACACCACACCCTGCCCCGATGCTCCGCAGCCCTCCAAGCCTTGCAGGGGGACTCGGGCACCCCCAAAGCGAGCCAACACCAGCTGCAGAACCTCCTCGTTGCGGGACGGCGGGGACAGACGGGTGTCTGTCACTCCCTGTCCCCGGGCACTGGCCGATAGATGGCGGTGGCGTATCTCGCTTGGGGACAGGCCCCGGGAGTTAAGTGTCCCTGTCCCTGCTGGCAGCCCGGGGGACCTGAGGATCCCAGGCAGTACCCCGGGACCCCGCTGGCCCCGGCACCGCCCGCCCGCAGCAACCCCGGGCGCGGACAAGCGTCGTCCCCGGGGAAGTGTCTGTGGGTTTTATTGCCTAGGTGGGAGACGGTGGCATGATGCAGCCAGGAAAGGCTCTGGCAGGACGCAGGGGCAGCTTTGACCTTCAGCAGCACTCTGCCCTGGAGGGGACGAAGATTCAGTCCCCCTCTGTGGATGGGTCACCTGGATCCTTGGTTGAATCAGAGAGGATCCCTCGTGGGTCACCTGGATCCCTAGTGGCAGCACTGTGCCCGGTCTCACCGTTGCGGGAAGAAAGAACAGCTAAAACACGAAAGTCCCATCACCCTGCTCAGTCAGGTGTAGTCATCTTGTGATGCAGTGACTCATCCAAGGGAGGGAGGCAGGTCCCTGCCCCTTGTGCTGGCAGGCAAGTAGTGGGAGAAAGCCTCACTGGAGGCTCCATAGCACAAGTACCAATATTTTCATTACCTGATCCATGGCTGGCAACGGCTTTCTTGGCACTGGAGAGTTCTTGTGTGACAACCTCATATTGCCATTGCCAGGAGGAGCTTCCAGCATCTCCAACACCTGATGCTCCACAGAGCCCCAGTGCCCGAGCAGCCTTGGCAGCTCCCAGCTCAAAGGCTGGGGTGGCTGCAGTGGGAAGCTCTGCAGAGCCGGAGCTGCCACTCCACATAGAGCAGCAAGAGCTGGGCACCACACTAGCAAACATCTGGGTCCCCAGGCTCCCAACCCAGGCAGCAGGAGGTGGCTATGATCAGGTTGAAGTAGATGGGACCAGAACCCAGGGATGCCTGCCCAGATCCACGGGCAGCCTGTCCAGCCTCACTGGGAGCAGGCATCTCCCTCCGCATCCAGGGGAGCTCCATGCTGATGGCAGCAAGTGGGTGGTGGAGACAGAAGAATGAAGGATAAGAGAGGGATGACCTCAGCAGTAGGGAGGGAGAAAGGAAGGGAAAAAGATGTCAGGAAGGAGAGGAAACCAGAGCATATCTGTGGTGCTGCAGAAGGAACAGCACAGCTTCTGTGTAATCCTGAGCATGATGGAAAGGCCACAGAAAACCACCAAGAACTGGGCTTTGGGTGGAGCCTCCCTAGGAGCCACTGGACAGAGACAAGTTCTGCTCATGGGCTCCTCCTTGTATAGGAAACTTGAGTAAAAAACACAACTGGAGCCTGCATACAGAGTGGGTCTGAAGCCTGGGAGTTAAAACCTAGCTGCCCAAAAAGTCCCTCCTTCCCTTTAAATCAGTGCACTTAGAGAATTCCTGTTTGAAATCAATCAGCACCTTCCCAGCTTGATTCCCAAACAGCAGTAAATCCCCCAATCGACCAGGAAGAAACACACGCCCCCTGCTCCTTGGTTATGGCCATCCCCATCCCTCCCTCCCTGATGTCCCTCTGGCCATGGCACCACCACAGCGGGACCATGCCGAAGGAATTTACACCAGAGATTTCCCTGTGCCTCTCACCCTGCTGGAGGCATCCCGCTTCATCCTGGGGTGTGGGGGACAGGGTGCATCATGGGCGGGTGCTGCCTCCAGCACAGCCACGCGGCAACTTCCCTCCATTGTGTCTCCCCTCCCTGGGCAGCTGGTCCAATCTGCAATCTCCCACCATCTCCCTCCCACTGGCCTCCGCCGGCTATTCCTCCTCTTTGGAGCGCTCCACTTCCGCCACCCTGCTCCGGGCCCTCCAGTACCGCCGGCTCTTTGTGCTGTTTTGTCCTCCCCATCAGGAGCTTTGGGCGAGGCTCTGCAGAGGGGTCCCTCCCACTAACCCCTTACCCTTCCTCCAATCTGAGCTGCTGGGACAGCTGGGATCTGTCCCAGCAATGGGGTTTATTATGGTGGACATCTAGAAACTTCCAGCACCATGCAACATCAGCCTGCAGTCAGGCCTCTTGGAATCCCCCGGCCGGGCACCGTTCCAGCTCCGTGCAGGGAAAGAAGGGTCAGGGTTGTCACCAGGGGCAAGTGGGGGAGCTCAATACTGACCTCACAACTATGGCTGGGTACTGTTGGTGCTGGATCATGCTGGTCCTGCCCAGCATCACCTCTTGCAATGCAGCTGTGGGCTCCCTGTGTGTTCTTTCGCTTTACAGACCTGTCCATGCTCTAGAAACTGACTACAGACCCGGGCAGCATGTCCCATGCTGGGGCTCTGGTCTCATCCAGAGGCTCTGTGTGCTGCTGAGATGCAGTGGATTTCTCATCAACTGCCATGTACTTTGAGGGGATGTGTTAAGGTGGGAACTCCTGTCACACACCCTGATTTTGGAGGAGCTGCTATTGTGGTTACGGTTCCTCTGGCTTGCACACTGAAGCATGAACTCACACGAGTCCCCTATCTTTGCAGACAGCAGTCTGGCAGAACACGGAGGAAAATGCAACTCTTTCCTACGGCAGAGACAAATCTCCCCAGCCTGACTGCTGCTGTGAAGAAAGAAAGCGCATTACCTTTGTTCTTGGCTATCCTGTTTCTACCCACGAGACCACAGGGCCTTAACCACTCATCTCCGAAAGCCAAGAGCAGGGCCTGGGCTTCCTCTCCTGCGACACCTTACTGCCATCCAGCAAACAATCAGCTGGGCGTGCCGCATCCTCTCCGAGCGCCGGCCCCGTGAAGCCTGCCAGCCCCGGGGTGGCTCGCGGGACAGCGGGGTGCCGTGCCGAGCCAGGTTGGGAGCCGGGGGCCTGCGGTTTGTCCTCTCTGTCCCTGCAGTGGAAAGAATTTCTCCCGTTCCTTTCAAACAGCAAACCCCGAAGGTGCACGTTCAGCTTGAACGCTGGGAATGTGCAGCCTAAAACCCGGGGTCAGTAGCGTCAGCGGTCGTTGTTACCTGCTGCTTCTGCGAGGGCAGAGCCTGGTCCTCTGCTCGGGACAGAGGGACTGTCACACAACACACATTGGGAGGTCAGGGGAAGGACAGGGTGGGCAGCGATGCGTCAGAGGGGTGGCATATCGAGCCCCTGGTCTGCGTCCTTCGCGCCGGCTCCAAGAAGGCTCCGCTGGAAATACCTTCGGAGCTCCAGCGTCGCGGCCGGACAGATGTGCGGGACGGCACGGGAGAGCTCTCAGCGCCTTTGGTCCCCGCTGCCGCCCGGGGTGCCCCAGACGGGGCTCTGCGGGTGTCCGGCCCTCCCCGGCACGGCTCCGGCCCCGCTGCGGGGCTCGGCAGCACCCGCACGGCAGAGGCACGGCCGCGGAAGCGGGGCCGCCACCGCCCCGAGAGCGCCTCGGCGGCGACAGCGGGACGGGGCGGCCCGGGACGGGACGGGACGGGCGGCAGGCGACCCCGCGGCCGGTCCCGTGGGGCTCGGGGGCCTCGGCGGCCCCCTCCCCCTGCAATCGAGCGAAATGGCTGAACATGTAGCAATAATGCCCCGGCATTCAGGCTGCCCGGCCCGGCCGGCCCTAATCAGCGGCCCGCGGACCCCCCTCCTCTTCCCCTGCGCTCCCAGAATGGGGAACAAAACCCAGCACGTTTCTGCAGCCCCCGCGCATAAAGCGCCGGGCCTGGGCCTCAGTGGGGGGCAAAGCGGCCCGTCAATCTCGGCGCCGGGGCCCCTTTGTCCCTCGCCTCCCTGCCACACCTTTTGTTCCCGAATCCAATAAGCGCCTATTCCCGCTACCTTCCTCGGCGGCTCCTTTCAGCGCTGGCCCGGCGGCCACAATGGGCCCGGCTCTGAGCTACGCGGCCCCATTCAGCGCCCTTGGCACGCTCACAAGCCGGCCGGGCCGCCCTGCCCCGCGGGCACGACGCGGCGACCGCCCCGCCGCCGGGCACGGGCCCCGGCCCCTCCGCCGGGCACCGGCCGGTGGACGAAGGAGGATCGGGCGGCGAATATTGCACCTGGTTTATTGACTGACTGGGCGAGCTGGCGCTGGCAGTGACCGATACAGAATAGAGACAGGGGCCGCGGCACTAGCGGGCCCCGCCGTCGGCTTTTTA
>NW_024580672.1:10044354-10055447 GCF_017639235.1 Corvus kubaryi
CGCACCGATGCTCGCGGGAGCGCCAGGGTCCCGCCGCGCCGTCCCGCCGCCGCCTCCGCCTCCGGTTCAGGGCGCGTGGCGCGCGGCCGGGCTGCGGTGCGGGTGATAACGGGGCCGCGGAGCCGCCGGGCCGTCCTGTCGGTCCGCTCCCGACCCTCAGTGCGTGCGGGCTACCAGGCCCGGATGCCCTGCAGTGCGCCCTGGCCGCAAGAAGGCCCCGCCGCCGCCTGGTGCAGCGGCTGGCTGCCGCCGCTGAAGCCCCCCAGGCCGCTCACGTTCACGAAGGGGCTGGCGGCCGCCGCCGGGCTGCAGGCGGCTTGCATGGACGCGCCGCCGGTGCCCGCCGGGTAGGTGCAGCCGTAGCCGGGGTTGTAGGAGGCAGCGTTGCCGTAGCCGTAGGCGGGGAAGCCGTTGTAGGAGTAGGGCCCGTTGTACGCCGAGCTGTAGCCCTGCGACCCGCCGAGGCACGGCTTGCCGTCACGGACCAGCACGGGCACGGCCACTCTGCGCGGCGGCGGCGGGGCCGCCGGGCCGCCCAGCTCCAGCGACTTGTCCTGCCGCTGCCGCTTGCACTTGTAGCGCCGGTTCTGGAACCAGATCTTCACCTGCGTGGAGGTGAGCTTGAGGCTGCTAGCCAGGTGCTCCCGCTCGGGCGCCGACAGGTAACGCTGCTGCTTGAACCGACGCTCCAGCTCGAAGACCTGCGCCTGGGAGAAGAGTACGCGCGGCTTCCTCCGGCTCCGCTGCTTCGGCCTCTCCGCCTCCTCCGCCTTCTCCGTTGCGTCCAGCGGCTTATTCAGGACGCAGCTCTCTGTACGGGGGAGCACAGGTCACGGGTGTGCCTCGCCAACGCCGGGCGCTCGCTGCTCCCGACGGGCCCCATCGGCAGACGAGAGCTCCGCGCCGCGCCCTGGCCGACCCCGCGCCTCTACGCGCCCGTCGGGGCACCGCGGTGCGGGCGGGAAGGCAGCCCTGGGACCGGACGTCTCCGGCACCGCCTGTGTTTGCGAGGGCCCGATTCGGGCGGCGGGGCCAGGAACGTCCCCGCACCTCCAGGCCGGCTGCGGCGTTACCGCTGCGGCACCGCGTGAAGAGCTCCGGACCGCGTCGCGCACAGCGCCGGGCACCTGCTCCGCCGCCGGGCCCGGCCGCAGCGGGTGCGGACTGGGCCTAACACGACCCGTTCCTCCCTCTCCGCTACCGAAATTACGGAGCGCGGGCCTGATCCGGCACCTCCGGGCTAGGGCCATGCGGAGGCACTCCCCAGGGAGGAGGCGAGCGAGGCGCGGAGGAGGGCGGTGGCAGCCCCGCGACGTGCCCGTCCCGACTCGACATGATCAAGGGACGTGGAGCGGGTTACAGCTCCAGGACTTGGGCTTTGCGGGGCGATGCCCGAGGGCTGGGAACGCACCACGAGCAGCCAGCGCGTGGCCCGTCCCGGCGGGGCGGTGCAGTGCGGGGAAGCGCGGCGGAGACGATACTCACTTGGGTCTCGGACCGCCGGGTCCAGCTCTTCTCCCGGGCCGGGGGCCTCGCAGGAGCCACGCAGTACGGCGTGAACGTAGTTGTCGGCGGAGATCCGCGCGTCCGCCTGGCTGCCGGGCGCTGCCATGGGGCTCAGGTAGGAGAGCTTTTCCTCCTCCTCTTCCTCCTCGCCGTCGGAGAAGCGGGCGCCGTCGGCGGCCGCCAGCAGGCAGGCAGCGGGGTGGAAGTGGTGCTCCAGGTGGTGCGGGAGCTGGGCCCCATAGTGCGGGTCCTGCTGCTGCTCCAGGTTGAGGATGTCTTTAACAGAGAAGGGTGTGGAGGTGACGGGGCTCGGTAACATCATCGGGGCAGCGCAAGCGGCCAGGCAGTCCCGCGGGCCCGGCGGCGCTCGGGCGGCTGCTCGGCGGGGAGCGCCGCGCCCGGGTCGGGGGGAGCAGGCAGCGCCGAGAGACGAGGGGCCGCGCCTGCTTCTGTCTAAGTTGCCTCCATTAGCTCAGCGCTGGGGGTCTGCGTTTTGTTACAGCTTCTGCAGGGACAGCCAAAGGCTCGGGAGCCTCCTCTGCCCCGGGCCGGCACGTCACGGCAAGGAGGGGCCGGGGGCGGCCTCGCCATTGGAGGGAGGGGGAGGCAGAGCCGGCCCCCTGCCCGGCTCCGGCCGCCCGGCCAGAAATAGCAATGTATTAAGGCTGCACTCGGGGAGGCTGCTTCCCCGTAGAGCGCCCCGCCGGCCCGGCACCCGCCCGGCGGGCGCGGGGACGGTGCGCCGGGGTCGGGGTCCCCGCAGAGAGCCGCGGCAGCCGCCGCCGCGCCCCCCAGTGCTAAGCACGTGTAGGTAGGTAGGGACCCCCTCCCCGGCGGACCCCGCTGGCCCCTGCCCGCACACAGCTCGGTCCGACCCCGGCAAGGGCCGACATGTGCGGCTCCGCCGGCCCGGCCTCCCCGCCCCACCAGCACGGCCCCGCAAGTGCCTCCCGCGGCCCAGGACGCGTAGCGGAGGGGGAGGTTCGCCTCCGCCACCCCGCACCCCTCCCGGAGCCGACGGCGACCCCGCCGTCCCGGACGGACCGTAGCCATGCGACGTACACGTAGCCGACCCCCTCTGCATCCCCCTGCACCCCCGGTCCCTCCCGCCGGTGCCCCCGCAAATAACCCCGCGACCGGCCAATCTGCAGACCGGCCCAGCTCGCCGCAGCCGGTGCGACACGCGTTCGCACAGGGAAAAGCGCGCTTCGCCGCCGCCGCCGGATCGGGCCCCGCTGCCCGCGACCGCCAGGCCCAGTCGGGGCGGACCGGGCCGGGCCGGGCGGGCAGGCCGGGACCGCGGTAACGCGGGGCTGGGTGGAGAGCGCGATACCGCGGTCGTCGGTGTTTCCTTTCGTTGTTTTTCGTTTTCTTTCGTTTCGTTTCGTTTTCTTTCGTTTCTCCCGCCGGTAACGGGCGGCCAGCGGCTCCGCGGAGCCACCTCGCCTCCGTGCCGGCGGGTGACGCATCGAATGAGCCTGCCGAGCTCTTCCACACCGCGGGTCCCCCGGCCACAGGGCTTCGCCGGCTACCGGCCGAGTCCCCCGGTGATGCGGGGGGTGCCGCGGCCCCTCGGCGCTCCCCACGGCCCCCGGACTTTTGCAGGGGCTCCGAGCTGCCGCGGCGCCGGGAGCGGCCACACCGAGGGAGGCGCAGGGGGTCCTTGGTGAGATATTTCGTTGTGATTAAAATCGTGCTGCCCCGCAGGGCTTGGATCGGCGACGAGGGGAGGCCACTGGAGCCGGGCGCGTACGCCGGGCAGGTGAGTGTCCCGGCGCCGGGGCTTCGCGGGGCCTTTCCGGGAGTTTCTCTCGTGTTGTTAACGTCCGGTGGCTCCGCCGTTTAGCGGCTCTATCCGTGCCCTCGTACCTTCGTCTTTCTGCACGCCCCCGAGATGTATTTACTGGTGGCACAGCCCGGGACAGGAGCCGGAGTCCCGAGCACTTCGCCGCAGCTCATGTGCTACCGGTGCCGCAGCGAGGCCGGTTCCCGTTCCCCCGGCACACCGGACCGCTGCCACCACGCAGCTTCAAACCCCTCGCCTTATAAACTCAACGATTCGATCTCTTCTCGCCGCTCCCCGCCCGCTCCCCATGCGAGACGCCTTCCTGCGGTCCGGACGGTGTACGGGGAAAGGCGCCCGCAGTAAGCAGGCCTGACCGGGGCCCGACTCTTCCCCATGCCGCCGGTGCGCAGAGAAGCCCGGCGCTGCCTCTCTGCCGGGGCCCCGAAAAGAATTAGTAACAATTAGCTCCTTATCGGTGTTACACATCCGCCACCGTCCCGGACCTGTCCCGCCCGCCTCGGGGCCCCGGGCTCGGGGACGTGCAGGCGCGGGGCCCGGTGGCAGCGCGGCGAGCGGCCGGGCTCTGCACAGCGCCGCGCTCCCCGGGAGCCCCACTGCGTCCGGGCTTCGCGGCAGGGAGAACAGCGTCAAGGGCCGGTGCCCTCGGTGGTGGCGGCCATAAGAACTGCCGGGCTACAGCCGATGTCCGCCTGCCCGTCCGTCTGCGGAGCAGCAGCCGCCGTGCCGAGGGCCAGGGCCCGGCCCCGGCAGGGTCTGGCTCGTTTGGCGCCATCGCGCTCCCGCCCGCAGAGGGATCCCGGACGGGCCGACTGCCAGGCGCGGCCTGTGGGCTCTGGGAGCCCGGGTCGGCCATAAACAACGCTTCGGGATGTCTCCCCAATGGTGCGAGTGGTTCTCCCGCTGGGACCCACTCATTTGTGCTGCTGCCGGCCACACGGACTGCTCGGGGAGCCCACGCCCGACGGAGGGAGCAAGCCGCGGCCGGGCCTTTTCGGGGCGGCCTCATCCTCCACCAGTCTCCCGCTGGGGTAACTGAGCCCGCGCTTTCCCCCCATGCCAGCATCCCCTCTTTGGTGGAGGCGGATCGGCGGTGAGTTCCCGGCTGGAAAAGCCGAGGAAGCGAGGTGATGGTCGGGCCCGACCGTGCTGAGGCGGCTGGCGCCGAGGAGCACTACTGGACCGAGGCGAGCGGTGCAGAGGTACAGAAACCAGGGGGAGGAAGGAGCGGGGCAGCCCTGGTACCTGCCGGCGGGTGTCAGCCCCAGGATGCGACTGCAGGGCTTTCCCGAGCCGGCTGGGCTGGGGTCACCGGGCTATTAATGGTTATTATATTTATATCATTAGCGGCGTCCCCTGAGCTCTGTTTACAGCAGGGCCTTGTTGTCCCGGCCGCTCCTGCGCTCTGTTTAGACAGGGGATTATTGTAATGGATGGAGCTCGCCGTGCGGATGCTGCAGCGGAGCCAAGAGAGCCAAGAGCTTCCCCCCGCCCCCCCGGGCCCGGGGAGCGAGCAGCAGCCCTGCTGCGGCCGCGCACACCGCGGCGGGCGGGCGGGCGAGCGAGCAGCGCGCTCCCGCCCGAGGGCCCCGGCCGCAGGCAGCCCGGTAGCAGCGGCCGCGGCCGGGGGCCTCGCTCGGGGCGATGCTATCAGCCCCAGGGCTGCTAATTGCTCCATTAGTCTCGCGGGTGCGGAGTGCTGGAGCCGGCCCTGCGCTAATGGCCGTAAACAAACAAACACGCTAATCCGGCCCTGTCTCCAACCCCCGTGCTCGGGGAGCCAGCGGGGCACGGCGGCGGGAGGCGCTGGCCGGGCGGCACCCACCTGCCCGCCGCCCCAGGAGGCCCGTAGCCGGAGCGGACCCGCGCCGCCGGGAGCTGCCCCCCGCACCCGGCTCTATTTACACAGAGCCTGCCCTTGTGTAAACGCTGCGCGCCGTGGTTTATCTCAGGGCCCGTCTGGTTCTCGTTCTCTGTCAGCAGCGCCCGGTGAAGGATGGCCCTTTCCCAGGAGCTCGGTCCTGATTTATGTGAGAACCGCAGCGCGCCGGGGACGCCCCCGCACGGCGGGGCCGGCGACGCGACGCGGAGAGGCGGCGGGTCCCGGGGCAGCGACCCGCCGCCGGGGCCGCCGGTGGGGCCGCGCCCCGTGCAGCCCGCACCGGCCCCGCACGGCTCGGTCACCTGCCAGCAGCGGACCCCGCCGTCCGGCACGGCACGGCACGGCGCGGCACGGCACGGCACGGCGCTCCGCCCTCTCCCGGGTCCGACTCTCCTCGCACACAGCCTCGGCGCCCCTCACGGTGCACAGCGGACGCGCCCCGAGGGGCTGCGCCAGGAGCGGACACGGAGTGGCTCCGCCGGCAGCTCCCAGCCCGGACTCACTCCCTGAGTGCGCCCGCCTGGTCACGGCTCCTGGGGGAAAGGATGGCGTTTATTCCTGCCCTGTCGCTTGCACAGGAAAGGCTCTTTTTCACAGCTCTGAAAAGAAACGTTATCAGTATTCCTCAGGAGAGCAGAGGGCTTCTGCAGGCTGTGGATCCAGGTCTGGGCATGGGATGCTGCATGCTCACCCAGCAATAGGCTGTCTACATCTCCCATTGCTGCGTCCCAGCTGTGCCTGGGCAGCGCCTAGACCGTCCTGTTCACTCAGGTCTGCCGCTTGACACCTGCCTGCACCTCTCCGAATCTCAGAACCAGCTGGCTTGGTTTGACCAAGAACCACCCAAATAATGCCCATTTTCTTGAGAAATACATCACTGCAAATATCTGCTTTTCTTCAGTATTTTTTTGCTCCATTGACATTGGCTGATTTACTTCTGTTTCACAGTTCTTGCAGGGATGTATGGCTTGGAAATATGTCCTGAAACAAAGCCTCAGTGAAAAATAACTGTTTTCTTAAGGTCAGAACCAGACTCTAGCATTCTACACATATGTTTTCAAGGTGGGAGGTTGGGTTGAAGGATACCAGTAGCTGTGTGAAACATTCAGTGTTCAGCACTTTGAGGGATAGGAGCAGCAAATGCAAGGGAGCTGCCCATTGCAGCAAGGGGAACTCAATAGGCTTGGACACCAAAGGGGAGGTTGTCCTTGATTTCAGTGCCTGATGGGCCTCTGAAACTGGGGCTGACATGTTGAGCTTGGTGAGAGCCAACTTGCAGGAACAGGTAAAGGTCATCCTTCATCTAAGGCAATGCAGGATAATAAATGCCAGTGCCAAGGACCCCCTCCTGTCTGCTTTTATTTGGCATCTCTTGTGCACAAAGGATATCCAGGCTTCACAAAGCCACCCTGCTGCACAACACAGCCCCATGACTGTGGACGTGCAGAGGGTAGCAAAACACCTCTTCCTCTGGAGTAGAAGCTGTCATAAATCACAGTTACTGACCGTGCAATGAGAGGGTCCCCTGTCCAGCAGAAGGAGGACACTGCTGCAGGCACACATACATCACCCTGTTGGTGGAGCACACCCCACAGCCTTTCTGGGAGCCCCTTTGCTCCGTGTCTCAGAAGCCATTGCTGTATGTTTGCGTCCACGAGGTTAAGAAGCTGAATTTCATCCTTCAGCAGAGGCCCAGCATGAGGCTTGCTCACCACTCGCATCCACAGGCCTGCGTACCACTTGCATCCCATAGGGCTTAAGTGGAGCCTAAGTGGACCCTGGGCCTTGTGCTGGCGACCTGCCCAGTGCTGGATTTCAGCTCCGAGCCCAGGCCTGCTGCTCTGATTCATGCACGTAATCCCGCTGAGGTCAGCGGGTTTCATCCTGCTCCCACCACAGCCCGCGGGACAGTTCACACGAGAGTGGCAGGGTTAGGCTCTGTGTTTGCATGTGCCATAGAAAATGGAACAATTAAGATTAAACCAATTAAATTTTAACAGGTCTGGAAAGCGTTTTATTACATAATAAACTGGAGGGATTAACCACGTCGGGCTTTGCCGTGTGTGTGCTGGCGGAGTGGTTCCTTGCTGTCCGCAGCACTTGGTGTTCCTCCGGGCTGGGGACCTCCCTGCGCTGCCGCTGGGGCCGGCTCGCTGGCAAACACAGGGGCCTGGGAATGCAGCTGCATGCTGGCTCCTGCTCCTGTCCAGCACTGTCCCCCGAAGCATTCTGGGTGCAATGCTTTCTTTAGCCCAAGCAAAGCCTTTTCTAGAAGAAATTCTGCAAATTATACGGTGGCTATTTCTATGGCTTCCTTTGGGGAGAGGGAAGCCCTCGTGCTTCTGTGCTGGTGAGGAGCAAGTGGCTTGGCTGGCTCTGTGCAATGTGGTGACAGATGTCTCATCTTGGAAACAGAGCTGATAAGTTACTCTTGTTTAGGGCATCTGCCTGGCAGCCAGTCTCCACTTCTCTCCCTGATTAATCAAGATTCCTATGGCTGTTCCCATGCAGATGAAGCCATCCCGGCCATGGCTACCCCCGGAGCTGGCAAATCTGTGCAAGAAATGGTACACCACTGTGGGTTTGCCAGGGTGGTTTCAGGGTAATTGAGCTGAGAAAGGATGCAGAAACCAGCTTTGGCAGAAATTATGCTGCAACCTTGGCTGAGCACATGCATAGGACAGTGCACAGGCCTCTGTGTGGTGGCATTCCTCAGCTCTGCTGGCATTTGTCTGTAAGGGCTGACATTTTCTCCGAGGGGCACCCACAGCCAGTGGCTGTTGCACTGTTCCGTCTCCTCAACTGTAATTTGATGCTGACCAGCTCAGGAGGATTGGACACAAATATCCTCTGTCATGCAACAACCTGCACTTGGGGGCTAGGAAGGAAGATGGGGCTGGGGAAGCTCATAATTTCTGTCTCTTCTGGGTAAATATGGGTCCAAAGCCTGTCAGGCTCAGCCCAAAGACATTTTGCATGGTGCTTCCAGAGGCTGCAGCAGGCCAACTTCCAACGCTGTGTTGGGTTTTTCTCTGGAGGTGGAAGGGTTGCTGTGGGTGGGGACTGTGGCATGTTCAGGGACAGTGAAGGCAAACTGCTCCCTGGCTGATTACCATGCCTGGAAAGGTTAATGGCAGAGCATTTAATACCCATTCTTTTGTTTTCCTTTGGAATACTTTTTGTATTTAGCCATGGCTGCTAATGTGGTTCCCTCCTGAACCCAGATCGTCACCGACAGCTGCTGTATAAATAGGGCAGCCCCTGTGTCCTGCACACGGGGAGGCAGGTAGGAGATTTGCAAGCTTCTGTTAATAGTTTATCTCTGAGTCTGCCTAATGAACTATCCTGGCAATTACTGTGCAGAAATTGTTAGTGTATCCTGATGATTCAGAACTTTCTAACAACAACTCTGGACCAAACTATAAACTGTTTTTCTATCTTGGAGTGGAGACTTGAGAGAGGACTCCTAATTGTTCTCATCCCCTCAGGGGCCAGAGCTGGATTATCCCACACAGGCTTCTCTACAGACTTGTTTTTAGTCTATCGGTGGGCCCTCTGCCAGACCAAAGGGATGGGGAACTGTTTTCCAGATTTAAATCCCCCCCTCCACCCTTCCACTCCACTTACACCTCTGAGGAAGAGCATGGATTAGAAAGGATTTGCCCTCATGGGGCTTTGGTTTGGGTTTGTGAAGATCTGTCCTTAAAAGCGTTGCCTTTTTTGTTTTATCCCTGTGTAAACCTAACTCCCAGCTTTACGTAGGGAACGGGCAGAAGTGAAGTGCTGTGTTGTTCAGAGAGTAGAGATCTCCCATTTCATTTGAAATACCTGCCTTTAAATGGTATTTCCTCTTGGAGACAATGGCTTAACGTGAAGGACAAGCAGGTGCGGATGGACAAGGGTGGTGTTTCAGGAGCAGGGCATGGCTGGACCCCTCCTGCTGTGGCTCCTGTGCTTCAATCATGCATACAAGAAGCTGGGTGACTCAAAGACTCAGCCAAAATATGTCCCTGTGCCAGCACTGACAGGGCAACCTGGATCTCTTGGTATGGTTCCTGTCTTGTCCCGGTGCTGCTGATGTTCCAGCACACTGGAGACCATGGGCATCCAAGCATCTCTGGGATGCTCTCCCAGGGACCCATCCCGGTGGTCTGCCCCGGGATCCATCCTGCACTGTGAATGACCCATGCAGCAGTGCTGTGTCAGGCCAGCAGTCAGGCACTGGGGCCATAGCAAAGGTGTTGGGGAGTTCACATGGAGCCAAAGTAGTTCTTCCCTTCCTCATCCTTCCCTTGCCGGGGTGGCAAAAGGCCACACTGCCGGCCATGCCCTGTCCCACTGGAAGCACTGACGCCTGTCTGGCTGCCAGGACACCCCGCCAGCCCTGTCCCAGGCACGTTCCCTGCGCCCAGCAGCGGCGAGTGGGCTCTGTGCCGCATCCCAGGGCTGCCTGGGCCCAGGCTCCCTTCTCCAAACATCCCTCCTGCCGTGCACCCGTGGTACCCCTGCGACTCACCCACGTCCGCCCCGCGCACCCGCCCTTGCTGACGGTGGGGAAAGTAGGAGCCGTGTCCTTGCGCTGACCTTTGTCTGACCTTCCAGTAACGCTCGAGAAACCCTCGGAAAGGCTTTCTCATTGTGCAGCCCCAGGGTTTCCAGGGAATTAGTCAGCAGGCTGGAATTGTGCTCTGTGTATGTGACCCCCCCTTATCCCCCCCTCCTGCCTCTCCCATCTCTGGAGCCGGACCGGTCCAAGAGATATGTTGCCAGGGTGACAGCGAGGTGTGATGGATGGACAGAGAGTGGCTGTGGAGTGGCAGGGCCGCTGGTCAGTAACCCAGGGCTGTGTTTATAAGAAGGAAGAGGCTGTTTCCTGGAGCTAACATAATGCAGCTCTAAAAAAGGCAGGGGAAATACATCATGCGAGGGGAGCGCGGCCCGGGGAGGGGAGGGCCACGGGGAGCTCAGCACCACAGCGAGCCTGCAGGTCAAGGTGCCTTTGACAGGGGCCTTTTTTATAGGCCATTTGCGTGAGAGTTCGCTGCTGTTTCTCTGCAGCCCTGACAGTGGCTCAAGGCCCAGCCGGGGTTTGGGGAGGGTCTAATCTAAACTCGCCGATTTCCAGCCCTTCTCCTGCAGGACCCGCTGATTTATTTGGAAAATAAATAATCGACACTGACTATTGTTTCGTTGCTGTGGAGCGACAGTCCCCTGCCCTCGGCTTGGGGCTCTGCCCTATCCCATGGCGGACACTTGGAGGAGCAGGGCGCTGTGGAAGGACCCTGGTGCTGAGAGAGAGTGGCTTAGTTCAGTGCTTCCATCTGTCCCCCGCCACGGGGGAAGGGGCGATTCTTTTAGCTGTGGTCCCTGCAGGGGGTGGGCACCTGGGGCATCACTCACAGTGCTCATTGTGCTGGACTCAGAGCTGGGGCAGTGGTGACCAACTGGACAGGCAAGGGAATATCCTATCCTCCTTCCCAAATGCCAGCTGTGGCGGTTTTCCTCCCTTTAGCCACACTGCAGTGCGTGAGGCTCTTGTGCCCAGCACTGGCATCTCCCCCAGTGTGGAGCCAGGGGCTCTGCAGCCCCACACACCTGCTGCTGCCACAGCAATGGGGTTGTCCCCATGGCTCATGTCACCTCTGAGCCCTGCAACCACGCCTCCCCTAATGTCACCCCTTCTGCCGGAGGGTCTGACTGCAGGAGAAGCTGCTGCTCCTGGTGCGGCAGACAAGGGTTTTCACTCCCCAGCCAGCAGTGTGGGAGCTGAATCCCCCAGGCAGGTTGGGACACCGGGGCCTGAATCATCATGACTAATCAAAAGCAGCACCCCAGAAAATAGACCCTGATTTTTCCCTACCACAAAAAAAAAAAAAAAAAAAAAAAAAAAAAAAAAAAAAA